>NW_007246690.1:286944-344208 GCF_000164805.1 Carlito syrichta | reverse complement strand
GCGGCCACTGCACTCCAATCTGGGTGACAGAGTGAGACCCAACGCAAAACAAAAAAAAAAAAAAAGAATTTAAATAAACCCTTGAGCTGATTAGAAATTAAATAAACCCTTGTTCTCACCCTACTGCCCATGGGAACCCCCAGGGTCCCTTTTAACAAGCACAGTGCCTTGGGCACAGTGCCTTGGACCCTACCCCAGAGAGGCTGATTCGATGGGTGTGAGACTGGATCCACACTCCATGGCATCAGGATGATTTGAAAGTTCCCCAGGTGATTCCAGTGTGCGGGTGTCAGCCATGCCACAGTTTTTCCATTCTTCAAAATGGTATAATGACCTTGTAAGGCTCTGGCTCCAGGGGAAATGGCTACCTTTGGCATGTCCTTGGTCTAAGTTCTGGGCTTGTCAATGTTTCCCCTTTCTTTTTTTTTGAGTTGGAGTCTCACTCGGTCGCCCAGACTGGAGTGCAGTGGCCACTGGGCTCAGGCGATCCTTCCGCCTCAGCCTTTCGAGTAGCCGGAATTACAGACATGCGCTACCACGCCCGGCTGATTTTTTGATTTATTGTAGAGATGAGGTCTCGCTGCCCAGGCGGGTCTTCCCACTTCAAGAGTTTTACTGAAGATCAAGAGGAGGAAGAGAAGACATGAAACATAATATAACTGGGGTTCTCAGTGGGTCACAGGCCACAGAGCTCTCACCCTCACTTCTCCAGCATCCTCAACTTCTTGTGAGTTGAGTCTTTTCTCCTAGTAAGTGGAGCTTCAGGGGTGTTTCACCTTGATTTCTTGGTGGCCACTTGAGGGTACATCCTATAAGACTTAATTTTTGCTTGTTTTTTTAGTTGAGGGTCTTACTCTGTTCCACAGGCTAGAGGGCAGTGGCATGATCATGGCTCACCACATCCTCTGCTTCCTGGGCTCAGGTGATCTTCCTGCCTCAGCCTCCCGAGTAGCTGGGACTACAGGCACATATAGGCTGGAGTGCTGTGGCACATTCACGGCCACCCCAGTGTCAACCAGCTGGGCTCAGGCGATCCTTCTGCCTCAGCCTTCCAAGTGGCTTGGAACTACAGGCACGCGCTTCCACGTCCGTCTAATTTTTGACTGATTGTAGAGACGAGGTCTCGCCAAGTTGCCCAGGCTGGTCTCAAACCTGCGGGCTCAGACAATCCATTCGCCTTGGCCTCCCAAACTGCTGGGATTATAGGCTAGGCTGAGTCACCGAGCCCGATCCAGACAATTTATTTTTTGTAGAGATGACATCTTGCTATGTTGCTCAGGCTGGTCTCAAATTCCTGGGCTCAAGCGATCCTCTCACCTCAGCCTCCCAAAGTGCTGAGAGGACAGGTGTGAGCCAGCGCACCGGGCCATAGCCTATGATACTTGAAACCTTCATGGACCTGTGACCTGTGAAGGGCGTGTGACCATGTGTAGAAGGGTCCTGTGCTTGGATTCAAGTTCTGTTATCACCATCTTGAATTCCTGATAACTTTGAACAAGGGGCCCTGCATTTTCATTTTATACTGGGCTCTGTGAATTATATAACCCATATCGCTTACTATCATTCTGGGGCTGAATTTCCCCCAAAGGCAATCAGACCCTTACCTCTTGGCCTCTAACAAGAATTGTGGCACCGGGCTTTCTAGCATTCTGGCCTTTCTTAGCAGTCCCTAAGGGTGGAGTGTGTTCTCCCTCTTTCCCTATGTTCCTGCCTTGGCCCATAAATAAAAACGTCTGACCTCCTGGAAGAAGACTGCCACTGCTCACTCATTCCTTCCAAGGCATTCCATTGGCAGGATTAGGAGAAGGGCCATCAAGGGCCCCGCATGGGCCCCCATCTAAACCCTCACACTCCCGCCTCCCTTCAGCTCCCCTGACCGGCTCTGCGGGGGAGGGAGGTTCCCTTCTGTGGCCTGTTTTTCCCCCCTGAGACTAGTGGGGTGGTGGCATGTTCAGAAGGCTGAGCTGTGAATGCCGACTCAGCCACATATCAGCTCTACGGCCACGAACACCGTGGTCAACCTACCTGTGCCTCAGCGTTCTCACCTGTAAACTCAGGATCATAATAGTATCTACTTCAAAGGGTTCTTACAAGCATTAAGTGAATTTTTATCCCATGGCAAGGTTTAGAATACATAGTAAGGCTAAGCAGAAGATATTATTAACCGGGGAGGTGGGTGGGTGCAGATAGGGAGGAAAAGAGCAGGAAGTCCCTTTGAGCCTCAGGCCCAAGTCAGGGTTCCAGGCCAATGTCACCAATAATGAGGTTGACCTTTTGATCCCTGGCCCCTGCATCTATTTCTTATATGGTTTTGAGTCTGTGGGAGGAAAGCACATGGTTGAGAGTTCCCTGATGCCTCAACACAGTCAGGTGTAAGCTTCCTTTCTCTAATTTGCTTTTGCACATGAGACATTGTCGCCAGTCCCAAGAAGCTACACTCTTCAGTTCCACTATCTGGAAATTAAGCCTGCAATCCTCAAGTCAGAAAAACTTTCAGAAATGGAAAGGAGTTCACCAATCATCCTCCAAATGAGAAGAGAAGCAGAGAAGTCCAAAGACGCCTGGGCTGTCAGAGGCAGATGAAGAACGAGCATCAAGGCAGCTGCCCTCACTCCTGAGTAGGACTGCAGAGCATTGTGGGAAACTCTTCTACGTCATGTGGGGGATGAGGACACATCTGACTTGTGGCCATTCTTCTTCCAGCCGCTGTGGCAGCACAGTGACCTTTGGAGATTAATATTACCTGTGTTGAATGTCAAGGGAGGACAGGAGAAGAGCCTGATTTAGCAACGTGAAATGAGGTGGGGAGAAGGGGAACAGGGTGGGGTGGAAGGAAGCCCTTTCCTTGTTTGAAATGATGCTTGCAAGCCTCGGCCATGAGGGAGACGGCATACAGAGGAAGGCGGGTCACACAGGGGTCTTCCCTCCAGCAAATAACCTCCTCCTTTTCAGCAACATTGCTTTCTAATATGGAGGATAATGAACAACACTGTTGATCCAATTTGCTTTTTCTCTCAGTGTAGAACTTTGCCCGTGCTGTCAGCTCTTTGGATTTATTGGTACTGTGGGGAGTTTGGAGAAATATAGACATTACTTTGGCTTTCGGGTTCTTTGTTTCAGAAGAAATGTTTGAATTGTCCTATTTGACAAAAATAAAAGAAAATAGGCTTGACAGTCAGAATGGCTATTTCTTACATTGAAAAGAAGGAAAAGGAAAGATAAAGGAGGGAATAAAATAGGTTTTTAGTCTTTGAGTTTTTCAATTAATCATTTCCCACTAATGATTTTGGTGGGAAAAGTATTATATAATAAACAAAACTACCCACACCTAATAATGGAACAACCTTTGTTATTAACTTGATAGATTTGTCCTGAAAATATCGTCAGAGTAGCTGGCCACAGTAACACTGAAATGTAGAGTACAGAACAGCTCAGGTCAGGCCCCATTAGTGAACACACCTAATATTGTTTTCTAAATTTTCAACAGCTATTCAAATAGAAGCCAGAAAAGAAAAATTGCCTCTCACTGCAAAGCCTTAAAACACACAAAAAGGCACCATATTGCCGCTTTAGGGACACATTTGTTCCCTGCTGTTGCTATTTTATATGTCATTTCAGTCCTGCAGTTAGCTATAAAGCAAATCTTTTCTTTTTCCGGAGAGGAATAAGAGCTGCCTGAAGGGAAACAAGAATGGGAAGCATCCTTAAAATGACTGATTTACAATTGGCAAGGAGATACAATATGAAAATTATAGCTTTCTCATTTGGAAGGTGGGAGCCCCAGCTCTTATTCTAAAAATACCCCCAAGGGCCCCCTATTGGCACAAGAGAGGATGTCATGAAGGGCTATTGGGGTTTTCGGAAGATATGAGAAAAGGGTGAGAGAGAGAGAGAGAGAGTGTATGTGTGTAAGGGTGGTGGTGATGTGAGTAGTGGTGGTAAGAAGATGAATCCAGCAGGGGTTAGGCAGCGTTAAAGGAAAATGCAGAGATGTGAGTGCATGTCACAACCCATTATGCACCGGAAATGGTCTGGTCTAAACGTAAGCTTGGAACTCAGATACCTTGAGTTGTAATCCCTATTCTGACAGTGACATATGGCATACCCTTGGGCAATTTCCCCTGACTGTGTTTTGACCCTAACTTATCATCTGTAAGAAGGAAAATAACACCCACTGAAGAGGGATATTGTGGAAATCTATTTCTGTTGCCAAAGGGCATGGGGAACCATAGGTGAAAGGTTGACAATAAGTCAAAGACTCTTTGCCTGTTGACAACTCATGTGTAGTTCCCCTGGGTTTCACCTCCACTTCAAAACCTTCCCAAACACTCCTTTGGGGTACAGTCAAGTGAAAAAGACACTGAATTCTCTTTCAGAATAAGGATGTTCATGGCTAGTGTGATAACAGGACTCCAGGATGGTTCCACTGATCCTCAGTACATTGTGTTCTCTCCCCTCTGCTGTCCCTCCCACACTGAATCATAGCTGGCCTATTCGCCCCATAGACTGTGTTGAAAGTGTGTGATTTCCAAGACCAGGTTATACAAGGCATTGCAGTTTTCTCCATGGAATCCACCATGTAGTGCTTGCTCAGCGTGAAGCCAGCTGCCATGTGATGAGGATATTCAAGAAGCCTCAGGAAGAGACCAAAGTAGAGAGAAATCAATTAACTAGCACCAACTTGCTGGCACATGAGCAAGCCACCCTGGAAATGTATCTTCCAGCCACACTCAAACCTTCAGATGACAGCAGCCCCATTGACAACTAGATAACAAACAAACCCACAGTAGACTGTGGGTTTTTTACTGAAGACTCTACCTTCAAGCTGCTGTGATATTTGAGAGACTGTTTAAATGAGATCTTGTTAGTCTCAGAATGCCATGAGTCTCCTGATGATTCATTCATTCTTTAATTCACCAAATATTTATTAAACATATATCAGTTGGATCCTAAGACTCTTAATAGAATCTGCGAGAATAAGAGTTGGTTAAACACATTCTCTTAAGAGATCTCATCTAGTGTACTGGTGGAGACAAATAATAGACAATCATAACATAGTGTGGCTAAAACAGATATGACAGGGAATTACATTATCCTCTTATAGAGATATTGTGGGAACACTTGCTTGAGGGAGAAACTAACTCAATCTAGAACCAGGAAGGACTTCTCTAAGAAAGGGACACTTAAGAACATTCCCAAAGGTTGGGTAAAAGTTATCAAAGTGAAGTAGAGGAAAGGCAGGAGGGATGTAGTGTAAAGAAGAATGAACACCATGTGCGAAGACTGATTGAGCTGCAGGGTGTAAATCAGAGACTCCGAATGCACTTATAGTAACTGTAGAGAAAAAGATTTTCTCCCTTGATTTATACCTTAAGTAAATGACCCTTTTCTAACATAATTACCCCTTCTCCTTTAAAGATGCTTTTCTAACATAATTACCTTTTCTCCTATAAAATCAAAGAAATGTGCAACTCCACAAACTAGAGGACAAGTGATGAAACAAAAAGCCCTCAATTCTATACCCAGATACCCTTGAGTTCTTTCCCCCAGTTCTCTGCCTGCATTCAGAACCATGTGCTTTTCCTTGCTTTTTGCAAACAGTTTAGGGAAGGGATGTATACCTCAGGGAAAGTGCTTAGTGCATCGTGGTCATGAATGAAATAATAAAGCTCTTTCAGGATAACATGTCACCTTCTTCAAGATGCCTTTTCTGGCTGTCCCAAGTAGAGTTAGGCTCCTTAAAGCGCCCAGTAGAGCTCCTTCATGGGAGTTAGCACAGAACTCCGACACTGAATTGTCATCTATTATATCTTCTGTTGTTTCTCCAGTTAGAATGAAAATCCGATGCTTTGGTCTCAGAGAACATCTCTTTTATGCCAGTGTCTGGCAGACTCACAGTAGAACCAAAGAAATGACAACTTCCCCTTTCATTTTTTCTTAAATTGTCCTATGTTTCTTCTTTAAAGTTGTCTTTATCATTATTTGAAAGTGTTTACGTATATACATTTATGATTATTGTTTCTTGTCCCACTGGTTCAATATTACTCACACCACCCCCCAACACCCACACAGTTCTGTAATAACTGGGAACTTGCATGCTTGTGTTCCACTATTTACAAAGCATTCCACAGTGCCTGGCAGTTAGTTGACTCTCCATAAATATATTTTAAATAAAGAAATCATTTAATGTAGTGATTGCTATTGAATGAAAAAATCAATGCAGTCCCACATTCTTGCGAATTTGTGAATCTTTCTTAATGGTCTTTTTAGAAAATTAACCTTAGATACCAGAAAACATAGGTCTCATTTCTCAGTGAAATGTAGACTTTTAATTTTGATTCAATAAGTTAGTTTTTATTAGGTTCATTATCTGCCAGCCCGTTTTCAGCAAAGCACCCACAGAATCTTATAAATATGCAAAACCAAAGTCTGTATGTTTCTACGTGAACTAAAAAATCAGGGATAATGATTTATCTTTGATCATCAATTACTATGAAAACTTTGGACTAACACTTAACAAGACAGTCATGGAATAGTAAGTGAAATAGCCAGATGCCCCAATGTGTGTGCAAGCCACTGTGTTTTTATACTGTCTAATGAACATAACAGCTTTGACACAAATCTGAAGCTATTAGCCTTGGATTTCTTTCTGCAAGTGAGGGGTGTGAAAACAGAGCTGCAGGTGGTTTCCTTAAGAAGAAATGTGTGTGTTTGTAGTTGGCAGCAAAACGGTTTCAGCAGGGGCCTAATCAGACATCCCTTCTTCACAGGGCTGACTGATAGGTAGAGGTGAGAAAACAAACCAATGGGCATTCCTGAGGCGCCTAGGAGGAGGAGTTGTGAGGGAGGGGGCTGGGGAGAGAGGTCTTCTGGAACAAGAGGTTACCACTGGTCATTAGCCCGCAGGAACCAACTCAGGTGGGACTGATGTTTCTTAGAAAAGAGTAATGGAGCAATGGAGGAAGCTTGCCTTGACCAAAAGGAAGTTCTCTCCCACCTTTCTTGGCAATAACTCTCAGACCACAGGTAAATGGGCAGCGGTGGGCTGAAAACACAAAAGAGGAGTCCAGGCCACCCACATATGCTAGGGCTGAATCCATGGGAAACTGAAAATTAAGATTTCCCGGCATTTTCCTCAAAGGAGGCATTTGTACATGGGATCACTCCAAGGATTTCAAGAAGACAAGATCCAGGTAGATAAGCCAATTATTCATAGAGTTATTTGCTTGTTTTGAATAAGTCACACATTTATCTTTCTAAATGTGGAGCTGAAGTTAGAAAAGTGATGTTTTGCTTCAGAATTACAGTCACAAAGCCAAAGAATACAGAAAGTAACAGCTGCTTTGATGACTATAAATTTGGTTTTATCATCTATAAGATGAGGATGATAAGAACTAAATTATAATCTGATATTTTACAAAGAGATAAATATAAAATATACCACACTAAGTTTGGTCTTAATCAGCATTCCATGAATCCTCAAAGCACACTTTAAATAAATGGCATACGATTGTTAGCCAATATCAGTTAGCTATTAAAATATCTTTTAGTCTTGTGCTGTACTTATTACAATCAATATTTGATTTCTGCAGTTCAATGGGCATTTATTCAGTATCTACTATATTCCAGGTATTGTGCGAGAATTTGAGTCAATAAGGCATGGCTTCTGCTTTCAAGAACCTCAACACTGGCCGAGCACAGTAGCTCAACCTGTAATCCCAGTAATTTGGGAGGCCGAGGCAGGAGGATTGCTTGAGCCCAGGAGTTCAAGATCACCCTGGGCAACATAGCAAGACTTTGTCTCTACAAAAAAAAAATTAAAAATTAGCCAGGCATGGTGGTACATGGCTATAGTACCTGCTACTCTGGAGGTTGAGGTGGGAGGATTGCCTGAGCCCAAGAGGTTGAAACTGCAGTGAACCATGAGTGATTATGCCATTGCACTCCAGCCTGGGCAACATAGTGAGATCCTGACTCAAAATAAATAAATAAATAAATAAATAAAAGCTTAACATTGTAACAGTCTAAGTCTTGGTCTTGATTTAGCTTTACTGGGTGAATACCTCCATGACATCTATTACTTTTGCTACAGCTGAAGGAAACCTACACATAGCTTATTCAAAAATAAGGACATTTAAGTCATTTCTATATGGATTCAAAAAAAATTAAGCCTATTGAATACATTCATTTCAATTTTTTAAAGATACATAACACTTCAGAAAAATAATCAATGTAGGCATCATTAAGTCCTGATTCTGAAAAAGCTGAATAGTTTTTTAGTTTCTTGACCTCCTCATTACTCAACAGTAATACGTTAATGATATAGTGTCTTGTCACTGCCTCTCTTCAATTGTACTTTTACCAAAGCAGGATTATTATGTATTAAAGGGCATATCTTCAAACCTTTTTTAGCTTAGTGTTCAGTTTCCTACACTTATGAAGATTATGGGAACTGTGATAATTATTTAGCCCAATTCTTTACCATATCAATAAAGAAGCTGGGATACAGAAGTATGAAATGCCTTGCCTCGAGATACCAAATCCAGCTACTCATATAACTGGAAATAGAATTCAATTTCTTCTGAAATCTACTCCATAATTAATCAGAAGAACTGAGGAAAGATGGCCAACCATATCACCAAAGTATCTGAGTAAATAGAGCAGCCAGCAAGGTCCATAAGAAATGGAAAGTTGAGTTCATAACTCTCATAGTTAAGTGCTGAGTATAATAAAAAGAATAACCTAGATAGACGTACCCATATAGTACCGTATTGATTGAAATGTCTTTGCCTGAGGAATTACCAGGAGACTGTTGGCTGAGACTTTTGGCCATTTGCCATGTTACAATGCATGGAAACAGAGAAGAAAGTACGATACTGGGAGATTTGGACTTCCATTCCCAAAAGATTATTCCACATGCTACCACAAAAGGAGAGAATAAGATCAAGTGAGAGGCTTTATTTTATATCTTGCTCTATGGGCCTGAAAATCTCTACTTCCTTACTTTTCTGGGTTAATTATTCTAGGGCAGGGTCTCTCAGCCTAGGGACTATTGATATTTTGGGCTGGATAATTCTTTGATGTTGGGATGCCTTGTACCCAGTAGAATGTTCAGCAACATCTCTGGCCTCTACCCATGAGATGCCAGTCATATCCTACCCTGCCACCACAGCTTCGACCTGCTGGGCTCTGGCAATCCTTCTTCCTCAGCCTTCCAAGTAGCCGGAACTACAAGTGCATGCTACCACGCCTGGCTAATTTTGTATGAACTAAGTCTTTAATTTATCTCTTTCCCTCTCCCTCTCCCTGTTTCCTATTTTTCTCCTTTTCCCTCATGTCCCATTGGTTCTGTTTTAATGAAGAATCCTTACTAACTTGCGTACTAACCAGCATTTATACTAATTTCAGGGCATTTTTAACTTCTCTATGTTAGATTTCCTAAACTTTTTTTTTTTTTTTAATCTGGGGTCTCACTCTCTTGTCCTGGCTGGAGTGCAGTGGCACAATCATGACTCACCAAAGGTGATCTTTCCACATCCTAACTAGCTATGGCTACAGGCACACGTCACCACACCCAACTAATTTTTTTATTTTTTATTTTTGTAGAGACAAGGTCTTGCTATTTGGTCCAGGCTGCTTTTAAACTCCTAGACTCAAGCGATCCTCCTGCCTCAGCCTCTTAAACTGTTGGAATTATAGGTGTGAGCCATTGCATCAAGCCTATATTTTTCTAAACCATTTAGATTAGTGGAATTTTAAACAAAATTAGTAGCTAAAATGCCATACTGGTGCATCATTTGCCAAACCTAATCTGAGATTTGATAACCTAAAATTGATCAAATTTCCATTTGAGTAAAAGGCTCCCAGCAGCTTTTCTGATCAATATTCAGAAATCAAAGTTCATTTTGTTTTGCTCTCAAGCAGTTTCATAAGCTAAAATATACATGACAGCCTTACACTTAAGTGACCTCATGAAGTACATCATTTAGCTTGGAAACATTATTTTTTTTCTTCACTATAATTCATTTACATCCACATCCTGATAAATATTTCTCGAAATCGGGATAATTTCCTTTTCGCCGGAGGAAACATTTGAATAATTGGCTTTAAAAAATTAGCTGATTCTATCCACAGAAACAGTGGTCTATTATACTTGTGGAACCCACAAGAGAATATTTTGATAGGTTTGATATCAAGATCTGGTTCGTTTTTCCTCTTTGATTCTAATGTGGTTCATAACATCTCAAGCAGTATTCTCAAACTTGTGGTTCATGAAGCAACTACATTAGAAATACAAAGATGTAGCCGGGCACAGTGGCTCACGCCTGTAATCCCAGGACATTGGGAGGCCCAGGCAGGAGGATTGCTTGAGGTCAGGAGTCCAGGACCAGCTTAGGCAACATACTGCAGTCTCACACTATGAAAAAAAAATTAGCCAGGCATGATATGTGCATGTAGTCCTAGTTATTCAGGAGGCTGAGATGTAAGAATTGCTTGAGCCCAGGAGATCAAGGCTGTGGTGATCTGTGATCATGTCACTGCACTCCAGCCTGAATGACAGAGAACACGACTAAAAAAAAAAGATGCTTCTTAAATATGCAAGTTCATGATTATGGGACCCAGAAAACCACATGTTCTACAAGTGGCCTAGGTGATTCATTGTACACTGAAGTCTGAACACAACTAAGCAAGAAAGACTAGTTAGGATAGATGTTTTTGTAGGATAGAGTTATTTCTTTAATCCACAAACTAATAAACGAAAGATCTCTTGGGACTGATATCATGTAGAAATCCAGAGAGTTTCAGGGTTTGTTCTGGGATATCTAATTAAAAGTTTCCTGGAAACCCCTGTATGCAGAATTTCTATCACATAAGTACTGAATGAAATCTCACCAGATCACAGGGCCAGATCTTTACGGGAGATGAACGGAAGTCCTGTTTATAAGAAAAGCATGTATGCAGGAGGCTATAACCTCAGAAAAGTCTCAAGCAGAACCTGATATAAAATTTATATAAAATTCAGTAAACTCACGATTTCTTTAAATGGAATACAATGTCCTAATATTTATAAAAATGAAAACAAAAGTCACCGATGATAAACTCATATGCATGATGTTCCTAAAACATGATCCCTGTGAATTACAGAGTAGTCACATCCCTGGAAGTATGGACATGTGTTAAAACCATGAAAAAAGTGATGTGTATGTATCAAGCGTACATACAGAATTAGGTTCAGATAGTTACTAATAACTTTTTCACCTAGATGGAATGCCCAGGAAGACATTCAAATGCAACACAGTTATTTATTTTGGGGCCCCTCATTCGGTCTAAAACTGGCTCCTATCCACCAAATGCCAGTACCCGTCAAATGATTGGAAAATTGGAAATGTTAAGGAGCTCCTGTTTTTTCTGATAACTTCGGCATGAGCCCTCCTTTATAAATTTTTTTCCATCAGGTGCTATAAGGGTTACACAACATCCAGCAGGAAAGGACCTCCAAGCCCGACCTATCCCATTTAGAGCTTGAATCTCTTCTGCAATATCTCCACCAAGTGGTTGTCTGACCTAGTGTCCTAAATTTGGCTATTTACATACCATCCTCACCCTATATTAAATAGCTCAGTTCCCTCTCTTTTCTTCTATGTCTAAGAAGCATGTGCTGGTGAATGTATGAGGTCACTTCACACAGATCCATGCCAGAGGTTCATATCATCTCTACACCTCACAGCACAGGTGGTGTTGATGAACATTTCTGTCACCAAAGGCTTGAGACGATTATGGACATGCTTGAACACACCGCCTATAGTTCTTGTTATTTGCTTCTTGTATGTGAAATCATTTTTTGGTACTATTTAGTTCACATGTATTTTAGTAAACACAAATGCATACAAAATTAAATGAGCTGTGTACCATCTAGAATCATCTTCCTGTCCATCCTTTGGGTATCACTGGTCTATTCTATTCTCAAACATCTATCACGTGGTTTTTACGTCAACTTATGAAAACATCATGGAAGCACTAAACTTAAGGCCTATGTATGTACTCCTTTTTTTTTTTTTTGAATTGTTGTCTCCCTCTCTGCCCAGGCTGGACAGCAGAGGTGGCACACTCACAGCTGCCCCAGTATCAACCCTCTGGGCTCCAGCAAGCCTTCCACCTCAGCCTTCCAAATAGCCAGAACTACAGGTGCACGCTACCACACCCGGCTAAATTTCTTGATTTATCGTAGAGATGAGGTTTTGCCAAGTTGCCCCGGCTGGTCTTGAACCATGGGCTCAGGCAATCAGCTCACCTTAGCCCGGTCTACTCTTCATTCTACTAACAACACCCTGAGGCTGAGTTTGTGCCCAGACCGGAGCCTGCTGTCCTGTTCCTGATGGGAGTCCTCTCTCCAGCTTAATTGCACTTGTCTGTGTAATATTTTTTCCTCCTGAAAACCGCCTCAGTCAGCGACAGACAACCACGCCCCACCCCCTAGGTTTTATAGAGTTCCTGTCTCCATTTCAAGGCTCTCTCGTCTGGAAACCAGTGAGTGCTTATCTCTGTTCAGTTGTTCTTCTGAAGCACCTGAGCTCTCTTTGCCCTCTGGGTTCTGGGAACCTTCAGCTTTTCACCCTGTCACAAGGAAAGGGTAAAGAAACATGATCTGAATTGCCACGCAGAGGGAGTCATACCTAGCTTTTTTGTTTACCCCCTAGGCTGCACAGTCAGCTTGCTTGAATACAAGTGAAGGCTTAGGATTTCTTTAATACCTGCGACCTTTTCATATAGTCAAGGCATGAGCGTGAAAGGAAACAAAGTCTTCCAAGTACTTAACATGACTTGAGATTGGAGTAATAAACTTTTCAGTGATTGTCAACTCTCACTGAGGCTGTTGGTTAAAGATGTGGTAGTGGCTAATTTGAGAATAGACTTCTCCTTAAAATGCCACCACTGTTTCTAAGACCCAGATCCCTTTACTTGGAACCCTAAAAAAGGAGGTACGATTCCTTGCCAAAGAGAGTCCCTTCTCGGGTTTTCCAGAAAACCCTCACTCTTTGCCCTCACTTCCCCAAACTGCTTGCTGTAATCAAGCATTTTGCCTATCTAGTCAGTCAGCAAACATCTATCAAACATCTATTGCATATATCTTACTGTGCTAGTTGCTACTCTAGGAAAAACCCAAACTGTAAACACTTGGAGAAAATGGTTTTTACCCGGATTCTTTGTTGAGGCTTGGCTGCCTCTGCAGACATCTAAGAATGGTGGGAAAATCCCAAAATGTGAGTGCGAGAAAAATATAGAATTCTGAATGGGCAATCTCATAAAGGCAGATTAGAGGTCAAAAAGATGGAGAAATGAAGGAGGTGAGGTGTGCTCACTGTCAGTTCTCCCCTAAACAATCCACTCGCTTTTCTGAAACTTACGAAATGCCTGTTGGAAATGAATGCCTTAAGGAAAGAATTAAGGGCCTCTGAGCTTTGCACTTAGAGAAACATGGAATGAAGTAAAGACAATGCTTATTGACGGATGAGGCAGAGGCACAGGTGACCAATGGGTTGCAAGAGTCCTTGTCTTAAGAGAGCTTGAAGTCTGTTGAAGAAGAGGCCCATACTCACAAGTCTGAAGCTATAATGAAATCTCTAAGTGCTAACAGAGGGATTGTGGAAATATAGTTTGGTTGGTACTCAGAGGAAGGACAGAACCCCTGTGAGCTGAGATGGTCAAGAAAAGCATCACGGCAAGGTATTTGACCTGGCTCTTAGGATTAGGTTATTATTTTCCAAATCAGTGGCTCCACAAATACACACTGGTAGACTAGGAAAGGGAGACTTAAAGTGATTGTGAGAATGAATTAAATGACTACCATGATTCTATGGTTAAATCACTTGTGCATATTTTCTTTGGTCTAAAATAAGATTCATGTTTAGGGGAGGTTTTTTTGTTGTTTTGTTTTCGGAGACAGGGACTCACTGTGTCACCAGACTGGAGTGTAGCGGCACAATCAGAGCTCAAAGTAACTTCCAACTCCTGGGCTCAAGAGATCTTCCCACCTCAGTCTCCCCAATAGCTGGGTCTACAGGAATGCATCACCATGCTGGGCTAATTTTTTTAATAAACATTTTTCAGAAATGGAATCATGTTATGTTGCCCAGGCTGGTCTCAAACTCCTGGGTTCAAGCGATCCTTTTGCCGCAGCTTCCCAAAATGCTAGGATTATAGGTATGAATCACCATACCAGACCCTTAAATAAGATATTTTAAATAAGACATGTTTCTTTCTTTTTTTTTTTTTTTTTTTTAGTTGGAGTCTCACTGTCACCCAGACTGGAGTGCAGTGGTCGCTCCCGGCCACCGCACCCTTGACCTGCTGGGCTCCAGCGATCCTTCCGCCTCAGCCTTCCAAGTAGCTGGAACTACAGGTGAGCGCTACCACTCCTGACTAATTTTTTGATTTATTGTAGAGATAAAGTTTATAAAGTGATTTTTCTAAAGAGAGAACAGAACTATTTCCATTTTTTGAGCTTTTCAGTACATCAAAAGTTGAAGAAACACTCCAGCAGGTTGGTAAAAAGTAAAACAGGATCTTGAAAACATATTTGCAGTCTCATGTCCATTGTAGCACTATTCACAACAGCCAAGAGGTGGAAAAACTTAAATGTCCATCAACAAATGAATGAATAAATAAAATGTGGCATATGCATACAATGGAATGGCATTGGTCGTAAAAAAAGAAGAGAATTCTGACATAGGCTGCAACATGGATGAGCCCTGAGGACATCATGCGAAATCACAAAGGGACAAATACCGCATGATTCCACTTACATGAGCTATCCACGACTGTCAAAATCAAAGAAGCAGAAAGTAGAATGGTGGTTACCAGAAGCTGGCAGTGGGGGGACAGGAAGTTACTGTCCAATTTGTATTGACTTTCAGCATGCAAGATGAAAACATTCTAGAGATCTGCTGTACAACAGCATGCATCTAAGTAACAATACCATACTGCCCGCCTAAGAATTTAAAAGGGCAAATTTCATGCCACGATAAAAGAATTGCAATATAAATGCCACTTTTCCCATATCACACAAATAACACAAATGTCCATATCACGCAATGTTTCTTGTCTCTGGTGCTTCAAAGGTATATTCACATTGCGTGCTCAACAACTCAGTACGGCGCTTGTTATTATCCCTATTCTACAGATGAGGGGACTGAGGCAGAGGGTTCATGGACTGACAATTAGGTTCGTGAACTTGCCATCATGTGCTTATGTTGGCAGCACTATACAAAACAACTCAGTAAAGTTTCATAACCTTGGTATATCAGTGCCTCACAACTGTGTTCATATTGACCTGTGGTGGTGTCTTACTGAGTGGCGTTCATTATTGTTGCATGATTTTTGTGTGCCGTCACGAGAATGTCAGAGCTTCAATTACAGCAATGAACAAGCAAGCATTAAATTTCTTGTTAAACTCGGCAAGGGTGGAAGTGAAATCAGGGACATGTTAGTTCAATTTTATAGGAATAACGCCATTAAAAAAAAAACAAACAGCAGTGTATAAGTGAATTAAACTTCTTCCTGAGGGGAGAGAAAGTGTCACTGATGAACAGAGGTCAGGACAACCAGTAATGAGCAGAACTGATGAAAACGTTGCAAAAATTCATTGAACTGTGTGTCAAAGTTGTTGGCTGACTGTGAGAAGCATAGCAGACCAAATAAACATCGACAGAGAAACAGGAAAGTCTTACCTGAAACTCTTGGCGTGAGAAAGATGTGTGCAAAAAATGGTCCCGAAGGAACTCTTGCATCACGGCAATGTACCAGCTCACACAGCACTGACTGTGAGGAAGTTTTTAGCCAGGGAACAAATGACTGGATTGGAACACCCTCCCTACTCACCTGATCTGGCCCCTGATGACTTTTTATTTACCAAAAGTTAAAGAAAATATTGAAAGGAAGACATTTTGATGACATTCAGGACATTAAGGTTAATATGACAGCTCTGAAGGCCATTCCAGAAAAAGAGTTCCAAAATTGCTTTAAAGGTTGGACTAGGTGCTGGTGTCAGAGTAGAGCTTCCTTAGAGGAGTACTTCAAAGGTGACAGTAGTGATAGTCAACAATAAGGTATGTCACACTCTTTCTAGATGATTCACAAACTTAATTGCCAAACCTCATATACGAGTGTCCTGACGTTCACTAAGATGTGAAACCAGGACGGGGAACCAGGCAGGCTGACTCCAGAAGCCGTCCCCTCAACTATGGTATCATAAAAATGCTGGTATATCCAGCACTGACTCAGAGAACATATCAGTCTAAATTTAAGGTCTTTCAGGAATGTGTTCCTCCCTTCTTTGATAGGCTTTGAAGAGAAGTGCATGCAAGTGGACAACTGAGTTATGTGTGCATGTTTAGAAGGCATCTTCTCTGGCCGGGCTTGGTGGCTCAGCCTGTAATCCCAGCATTTTGGGAGGCCAAGGCGAGTGGATTGCCTGAGACCCCGAGTTCGAGACCAGCCTGAGCAACTTGGCGAGACCTCGTCTCCACAATAAATCAAAAATTAGCCAGACATGGTGGCGCGTATCTGTAGTTCTGGCTACTTAGAAAACTGAGGAAGGATCCCTGGAACCCAGCAAGTCGACGCTGGGGTGGCCATGAGGGTGCTACTGCATTCCAGCCTGGGCAATGGAGTGAGACTCCAACTCAAAAAAAAAAAAAAGAAGATATCTTTTTTGCTGTAGGCAATAGGACAAGCAGTTGTGGATCTGCCCCTGAAGTAGAAAAACCTCAAAAGGAATTTCTCCACATCCAGAGACCAACAGTGAAGGCCTCAACTTCTGTCCTGAGCTCTTCATCCTTAGGCATCAGATTCCACAGTTACACAAGCATGGAATGAAATTACACCAACTCATGATCTGCGGCTCTGCATAGGTGATCATAAGTGCAAGGGGACAGCCTTTCTGATAATTATGCCTCAAAATTAACTGGCCATTAAAATAAATGAAGAAAGTTCATTCCTCCCAGCGATACTGTTTTAGTCTGGCTGCTTATTCAGCAACATGAGCAGAGTATAATTTATAGCAACTTATTCCTCGTATATATCATTCATGGGGTGCCCAAATCTTTAGATGTTTATGGAAACCTTAGAAATCATATCTCCATACACATAATTTATTCAAGCCAAATATGCCAAGGAAATGCTAAATTTCAATTATTTGTAAAACTCCTTTGTAACCATTTCCAGATCTCACCTAACCATAAAAATTAGTTTGGAAAAACAGTTATTCCCAGGGCCCTCCTCATAGAATGTGGTCTAGTTGGTCCAGAAATCTATTTTGAACAAGTATTACAGGTGAGTCTTATAATCTGGTGAAATTTTTAAAACCTACTCTTACAGGCCAGGCACAGTGTGGCTCATGCCTATAATTCCAGAACTTTGGGAGACTGAGACGGGCAGATTTCTTGAGCCCAGGAGTTCGAGACCAGCCTGGGCAACATAGGGAAACCTTGTTTTTACAAAAATTAAATTAAATTAAAAAGTAGCTGGACGTGGTGGCTTGTGCCTGTAATCCCAGCTACTTGGGATGCGGAGGTAGAAGGATCGCCCGAGCCCAGGAGGTCGAGGCTACTGTGAGCTTTGATTTTTGTTATTGTGCCACTGCACTCTAGCCTGGGCAACAGAGTGAGACCCCCGACTCAAAAAAACAAAAAACAAATACTCTTATAAAACGTGTGACAGGTAAGAATTTGCATTGGGTTAAAAACACAGTAGAGAGTTCTGAATAGGTGAGTACCATTTCTAGTATCTTATTTAATGCAAATGTAACAGACAGGATTTGGACACTACTTACCTGACTGTTAGAAGTGGATTAGATGCCACTCTGTTACACTGTCACCTTCAGCTTTGGAAATGGGTTCATAATTGTATCAGGTATAGGAGAAATAATAATTCATTAAGTTCCCTAACAATATAGATGCTTGGTATAATGGCAATAGTATAATTAGTTCCACAAGAAGGAGTTACCATGTTAGAAAATGCTCTCCTGGTCATGGCATTTGAATTAAATGATGGCCTTGCATTCATGGTATGGGGAGAGGCATCTTACCTATTTTAAACAATCCTCGCTTGAGTTGTACATGTATAATTCTACCCATAAACATATAAATTTCAAAAAAAATGTAAAATAACCATTTCATGCCTACATATAACTCAGCAGATATATCTCTATATATTCTCAAACGTGTCCAAGAATGCAAGAATGTTACATACCAGAAGGTTCAGAGCAGCCACATTTAAAATTCCCGAACTGGAAACAACCCAAATGTCCATCAACTGTAAAATGCTTAAGTGCACTGAGGTCAATTCACACAAGGGAATATTTTGCAGCAATAACAATAAACACATCATTGCTACAAACAACACAGATGAATCTCGCAAGCATGTTTGGGAAAAGAAGTCAGACATGAAAGAGTAAATATTGTATAATTTCATGTATACAAAATACAAAAACAGGCTAACTAATCTACAGTATTAGATCAGCAGAGTGATGAGTAGGGTCACTGTATACCAGAAGGGGGTACACGGCAGTTTCTGGTTCGTGACCTAGGTGCCAGTCATACAGGCATGTTAATTTTGTGAAAATGTATCAGTTGGTATATTTGTAATTTTTGCAAATTTCAGAGCGTATGCCATACATCGATACACCATTTACTTCCAGAGAAAAATATGAATAATATTCTGAATCTCTCCCCAAATTCTGTGGTTGCTAATAGGGTGGTGAAATTATTACTAGGTATCTTCACAGATACATAGGTTCCTGTCTGACAGAAAAGAGCTACCAGGAGTTTGTTGAGGAAATGCATGACAATGTTCAAATGCAAAGATTATGCCTTTTATCTATTTCCAATCTATTAGATACTTTGAATGTGTTTTCCAATAATGGCCCTTTACTCGTGCTGATTCATCCTCATGACCCTGCCAGATCTGCTGCTTATTCAGGGGGGTGCTCTATGAAGATGGAACAGAAAGAAGAATCTATAACTCATTTAGGTTAGTGGTTCGAATGAAGTCTTTGAGAAAGAGTAGCCAAGGGTTCAGCTCTCCAAGGGTCACCTCTATCAGTCCTACCACAATCAGCCATCTTGATCGGCTGTTCCTTCCATGTCAAGGGACACTGTGGGTGAGTGTGCTGACAATGTATATATATATCACTATGATGAGAAGAACAAGCCAGTGAGTCAGTAGAACTATTGAGGGTGAGGACAGCGAGATCGGTGCTGGGATTGAGCCAAGGGGCTTTTGAAAGATCAATATTGGAAAACAGCCTCTGTAGCAAATATTGTGAGCACTGCCCCTAAGATCTCCATTGACTCTTTCTTACTATTTTTGGGGGCACCTCCTCCCGGCCCTTTGGAGAACTCTCACATCCAATGGGCAGTATCGACAGTTCTTTCTCAGAGGATTTTCTGGGGAGCTTCTGGAGCTGCTTCATCAGCACTTGCAGAGAGCTGGAAGTCTTGAAATGGATCCCTGGGGCAGCTCTTAGTGACACCAGTTCCTTTGCTTCTGCTTAGGAGACCACAGAGGCAGGACCCCAACAAGGATGAATTTAGGGAGGGTGCAAAAACTCAATTGTCAAGATAAATAAATAATATTTCTTTCTGTCTTTTTTTTTTTTTTTTTTTTTTGAGAAAGCAGGATTTATTAAGAGGACATAAAGCTCCTCCGAGCGGGAGGGGACCCAAGGAGGTTGCCCAATAAAAAGTGTTTCAAGGCAATACTTTTAAAAGTTTAGAATGAATGTTAAAAATCCAGGATGGTCAAAACATGAAAAGTCTAAACAGAGTCAGGATCAGTATGACCCCTATTTCCCTTGACTTCAGGTCCCGTGATGCTCCCAGGTGTCACTCATGCTCCAGGGCTCCCCCTAGAGGATATCAACGAAAGAGGTCATGTGTCCTTACGATTTTTTGGTTTTCTTTTGTCTCCCACGATCTTCAGTCCCTCCTCCCCTTCATCCCATTCCCCCCTCCACTCACCATCAGCCTTTGTTTCCCCCATCTCCGCCCACTTTCCAAAGGGAGCCCCTCCCAGAAGTGTCACCTTGCCAGGACAGCCTCTCCCTCTGAATCCTCTCCCCTGAGGTCCATGGGCTGACCCACCAAGAATCTTTTTCAAAATAGTTGTACTGCCTATGGTCTTTTTTTATTTTTATTTTTCTAGTGATGACTTTAGCTCAATCTCCTTTTTTTCTTTCACACGGTTGATCCACCTCCCCCACACCCGCCCCTCTCTGGCCCAGCCTGGAGTGGACGCTCAAGAGAAAGTGTCTATGGAAAACACTGTTTATTTTCCTCCCCACAGGTAACGTGGGGTTCTTTGTGCCAAAGGCAAAGGGTTTGTGGAATCTTCCTTGTTCTTCGTGTGTAATTATGAGGAGGTTTGGATTTAGTCATTGCCATTATCTTGGGCTCCCCAAAGTCCCCCCAACTCATTTTTGAGTCCCCGTGGAGAGTCAGCAGAGCCAGAGCTCCTGGCCCCCTCGGCTGCTTCGTTTTGATCCTTTTCCTGAATGTTTCCTCCCATCCTCAGGCTGACATCAGAAGTGGAAAATGTGAGGCAAAGAAGAGTGTGTAAACCTTAGCATTCAAAGTATAATATCCCTTTCACGGAAAATAATAACCTTCCCTAAAAATATTTTACAATTCATTACCATTCATGAAGTTCACTATGAAAATCAAAACCCTGTCCCGTAAAAAGCTCTAACTACACATGTAAACAACTACACACTCTAAGTGGAATATAATGTCGGATTCATGTCTTTAAATTTATTTTATTACTTGGCTATATTGTAGCAAATGAAATGCCGGGAAGGAAGCTGAAATGAGAAGTGACTGCGTGACTTTCTTGGTTCGCAAGTTTCATAACATACATTTAAGGTGCCATCTCCTGGCGACAGCTCTTCTGTGTCTCTGTTCCACAGTCGGCATTCATTTCATCTTTGGTTCTGTGCTGAAAGAGGCCGCCATAATGGCCTCTGGCCCATTTGTTTCTAAAATAAATATAAAAAATGGGGGAAAAAAATCCTTTGTTGCTATTCAATGAGTTAAAAGTAGGAGTCTTCTGAATAAGCTCTGTGGATTGCATCAAAGTCAGTTTCCTGGTTTTGATATTACACTACGGTGAGGTAAGATGTTAACACCAGGGAGACCAGGTAAAGGGAGAAAAGGACTTCTGTGTACATTTCTTTGCAATTTCCTATGAATCTATAACTATTTCAAACTAAACATTTAAAAAGGTTTTTTTTTTTCTTTCTTACCAAAAGGTTTCCATTGTCCTATAGGAATAGCTTTTGGTTTGAAAGATGGGACAGTGCTTGTTAGTAGAGACCCAAGAGGCAAGCCCCGCAGACAACTTGCCCAGCCACCTGAATTCTACTGCAGATGATGTCATCTATAAATGCCTTATAAATGGAGCATGCTCCGTGTGCACTGGAGACATTTATCTGTGCCGATATCCAGTGCTACACAAATGACTGTCTTAGTACTTCAGCTGACATTTGTCCTGGATCTATATGTCTTCATCCCAACCTGCCATGCTGGTGATCTTTCTGAGCATGGCTCACGTATTCCACAGGAGTTGGCTATGTGCAGCATGTTGAATAAAGTCAGCAAAAGTATCAGGTCCTAACTCCCCACACCTGTAAATGTTTGCAGATGTGACTAAGAGTACTGCCAGGTGTGGTGGCTCACCCCTAATAATCCTAGCACTTTGGGAGGCTGAGGTGAGAGGATTGCCTGAGCCCATGGGTTTGAGATCAGCCTGGGCAACTTGTTGAGACCTCCAACTCTACAATAAATCAAAAAATTAGCCGGGCGTGGTGGTGCATTCCTGTAGTTCCAGTTACTTGGAAGACAGCAATATGGGAGTTGGAAATCTGGCCTCCAGAACCATAAGAGCATACATTTCTCTTGTTTCAAGACACTACATTTATGGTAATTTGTTACAGCAGCCACAGGAAACTAGCACTCCATGATGGGAAGTTCAGGGCACTGATCCAGACATAAAGACGATTCCTTATGCACTGTGGAAGAAGCACTAGACAGAAGTCCTCATCCTCTGGTTGATCTTTGAGATCTCTTCTGACACAAAGATATTAGTATATTATTAATTTATCCTCCACTGCAACCTCTGCACTCAGTGGGGGTGGGGGGAAAAGTTTTCCCAAAATTAATGTAATCTTTTCTATCTCATACTGCACTAGATACGTTCCAGTGCTAATTAAAGTCCATCATCTTATCCTGCCGCATCCTGAGTATGTTCTCTAATTAGTTCCAAGCCTACTCTCTCCCTTTCTTGTTATGTTGGTATAAAGTTTTCTAGGACATTGCAACTCAAAATGTGCATTACAGGGCAGTTGTGGCAGTGTCACCTGGGAGCTGGTCAGAAATGCAGAATTTCAGGTCCCATCCCAGACCTACTGAACCAGAGTCTTCATTGAAACAAATCCCTGTTGATTGAATAATGTACATTAAAGTATGAGAAGCTGTGGCTCAGAAGTCAGTTAATCAGCATCTTGAAATGGTCTCAAACAGCTGAGACTACATGTAAATCCATAGTCGGCCAGCCGTAGATATTAGCCTACCAGGAAATCTCAGTGTTTTTTGTTTTGTTTTTAAGTTGAGTCTCATTCTGTCACCCAGGCTGAAGTGCAGTGGCATGCTCACGGCCACCCCAACGTTGACCCGCTGGGCTGAGGCGATCCTTCTGCCTCAGCCTTCCAAGTAGCTGGAACTACAGGTGTGCACTACCACACCTGGCTAATTTTTGATTTATTGTAGAGATGAGGTCTTGCCAAGCTGCCTGGGCTGTTCTCGAACCCGCGGGCTCAGGCAATCCACTCATTTCAGCCTCCCAAGGTGCGGGATTACAGGCTGAGCCACCGAGCCCGGCTGACCTCAGGGTTTTACAGAACATCTTAATGATGTGTGTATACAGAATGTACTCTGCACTGGCTAACAGGGGGCTGTTTTGACATAATCCATGTCATTAGTAACATTGCAAACATGGTCTTTTTCTCTGAGAAATAAGGACTGTGTCTTTTCCCCGGCATTTGCTAAAATACAGCTTTTATTTGGGGCTCTTCGTCTGCCAGGTTTCATGTTGTTTTCCTCAAGCAATGTTATTCTGGTGCCAGCTGAGAAGGGCGAGTTTAGCCTGGCTGGGTTTTCCATTTGCTATTGTTGCTTGCTTAGAAGCTAACAGCCTTGCCTTCTTTGGTGCCCAGCTTGAGAGCTCCGTGGGTGTTCTCTGGGCTTGCAATTGCAGGGAGTTTGTTTGGGAACAGCAATGTTTCCACAGTTCCAATTGCTCTGTTTGTCTGCTTCCCCATTACCAGTGTTTTCAGTCTTGCTGAGGCATGGGAGGCTAACTTGTCCACATTTGTTTCCCCTGTAATCCTGGTTTGCAACAATGTGGCATTTTGAGCTCCCATATCTCTCTCTCTCTCTCTCTCTCTCTCTCTCTCTCTCTCTCTCTCTCTCTCTCTCACACACACGCATCGCACACACACACACACACACACACACACACACACACACACACGGTGAATAGCTCCCTATCTGTCCTTAATTCTTTAGCTCATAATGTTTTGTCAGGATTAAAACAAACGTTGGACTCAATCTACTTTTAACCATTGACATGAAAGAGGATTTCTTGAAGCTGATACATATGGACACACTTTTTTTTTTTCCTGTTTGCCTTTAGGGAAATTGTTTCATCTGTGTTTGTCTACTGAAAAACAGTGATCATGAAAAGAGAAGGAATCAAAAGAATAACTAATTGCTCAAAGAAAAACTCTTTACTTGTGACTTATTGAATAAGAGGGATACAAATCTCAGACCAAACTGCCTTTCCTCTTAAAGCTCTCTTCTGAATGAAAACCTCCTGGGACCACAGACTAGGCCATCAAAGTCACCAACAACAAATAATCCAGGAAATCACCAGGGTTAGATGGTAAATATAAGCATGTCAAGTTCAATTCTTCTCTCTTGAAGAAAAAAAAAAAAACAGAGAAAAATAGGAATGGGTTAAAATGTGACCCATGTTTCAATCCAAATATTTATTTAAAATAACTAAATGGCAAAAAAAAAAAAAAAAAGTTTCAGTGATTTGATATTTGCTTTTGCTTTCTATTTTCTCCTAGGTAAACATAAATAAATGACTGTGTTTGGGATAAACTGGCTTTAAATGAAAACTGTATAGCAAAGTCAGATTTATTTGGATGTGAGAATTATATGAAAACCAATGAGAGCATTACTTTTGCTCCAGAGGGAAGCTTTTCTAGGAGCCAGTGTTTGAAGTCACTATTTTCTGAGGAGTATTTCTTCTTCTATCAGCTGACAGTTTCTATTCTGTATTGGTCGATACGGATTCTAATTCAAATTTAGGATAGATTCTGTTGTTCATATAGTAAGTAACCAAAATAAAAGTGAAACACCTTTAGTGTTACCAATGGGTGTTTCTTTCAGAAACCAACATGAAATAAAGGTTGATGTCAACAGAGTCTGAGTATTTACAAAGAACTGTATACAGCTGTGTTGCAAATTCTGCAGTAACCATCTGAGATGATGAGGACAGAATCATCAGCTTGACCTTGGCAGAGCTGAATAACCTTAAGTGAACAATCTTTTTTGAGACTCAGTTTATTCCCATATAAAACGTATACTTACATTGGCATACCTTGCAGGATGCTTATGAAGACTAAACAGCATCTCAAAAATCAACCCCCTGGTATTCTGTTCTGGCCCATAGTCACTCAGTTCCTGGTTTATTGTTCTGATTAATAGTACCTACATTTTCAAGGGTTTTCCTTTTAGTGTATAAATCATATACCAGTGTAAAAAAAGAAAAGTCTTCATAACCTGCTACATTTCTGTTTCCAAAATATCCCATACAACCTCAATCCTCCACGGGCTACAGCACATTTTTCCTTGAGTATGACTGATGATTATTCCCTTTTCTTACCATTCCTACTCTAAGATTGGACCCCACTGAGGACACTACCCCTTCGGGTTCCCATCTTTGAAGAGGAGGTGAGCTCTGTCTAGCCTGAGCCAGAAAGGGCCTGAAGTTCCAGCATTGACCAAGACACAGGGGCTCTGAGAGTCTCACACTGTGACAGTGTCTCCTGACGGTGTGTGGTCCTATACAAAAACACAGTAGTCCCAAGGCCCATCCATGGGTGGCACTGCTCTGTCAATGGACACAGGAAATTGTCACAATATATGCTTGCTAATTGACTCAGTAAATGTAAGTTGTTGCTCACATTTAGGTTGCATTTATGACTCCTCTTTTAGTTTGTATCACTTGTTTCTTAAGTATCTTTAGGAACAAAATTTTATATGCTACCAAAAGTAATAACAACAGAAAAAAAGATACAGTGTTTCTAAAACAATGTATTTTTTTCCTATGGATTTCCTAATAAACAGATTCGTTCATAAATGTCACATATACATACAGGAAACTCTGGCATTTTATATATTGGACTTTGTACTTGTTACTTAACTTTTTTTATTTTTATTTGAAAACTAGGAATAATAATATCTCCTTCTCAGGACACTTAGGGAGCGAACTGAAGTATCTTACATATGGAGGTGCTTGAATGTTATTTTCCTTTTGTTCACCCACTTAGCAAATATTCACTGAATAACTAACTATTCTGTGCTAGTTTAGGTATTGGGTTACCTTGGCCAACAGATAGCTTATTTTGTACTGGGGGAGTCTAGTGAATGAATAAATGTAGTGTTAAATTTATACAGCTTGAAATGAATGAAAAAGATAACTTCAGATAGTGGTAAGAACTATAAAGTGGTGACTATGTATCAGTTGGCTAATACTGTGTAGCGAATTACCCCAAAACTCAGTAAGAACTCATGATAGCTACAGACAAGCTAAATGGCTCTTCCAGTCTCAGCCAGGCTTAGTTCACTTGTCAGTGGTCACTAGTATGTTGGGTCACTGGTCCTACAGATCTTGGCTTAAGTCTTTACCATGTGCGGCGTTCCACTGACCATGGCTGAGACAGCTGAGCTCTCCTACACATGGGCTGTCATCCTGCAGCAGGCCATGCTTCATGTCACATCACCTCAGTGTCATTCCTTCGGCCTGGTCAACTCTACAAGACCAGCCCAGATTCAAGTGGTGGGAAAGTGAATTCTGCCTCTTGATGGGAGGCAAAATGTGTGGATACATAGAGGGATGGAAAATGGTTTCCATTTTTGAAATCAATTTATCCCAGTCACACTATAGTCTCTTTAAGAACTGTAGTCTCAGAAGCTTCTTGGAGTAGATGATTTTGGAGTGAAGGATGAGTCAGCCACGTGAAATCTCAGGAGCCTGCCAGGAAGAAGGGGTAGCACCAGCCAAAGTGACTTCGTTATTTCCAAAGAATGAACACAGGCCAGTGTGGCTATTCTTTTATTATTATTATTATTATTATTATTATTATTATTATTATTATTTCTCTATAAAGTAGGAGCCACTTCCATAGATTGTATGTTTGGTGGAGGAGATCAGGATGAAGAACTTAAGAGTGGAAGTGAAAAGGCTAAAAATCGTAGATTTTAGGGATTAGATTGGGCCGATCCCTTTCCCATACTGAAAAGCGCTATCATTGCTTCCACAGGGAGCTTCCAGTCTTATAAATGCTTCCTCTCTCTCACAATGTGTAGAGGCATTAACGCTGGATTTCCAGATGTAATGCTGCACAGAGCATTTGTTTTACAGAAAACACTAAACAACATCTCTAGAGTAGATCACTTCTATCCCTGCCCTAAGTATCATGAGGTCTTTCTTTCTAGGCCAGGACTATAGAGTTCCCCTAAGTAGTTTTTTTAAATTCATTTTTGATACTATCCTCTCAAAAGTTTTCTTTCCAGTGATGCAAAGTACAGAAACATCTAACTCATCACAGTAGGCCCAGTGAAAAATGGATAAAGAAACTGCAAGAGGCAGAAGCGCAGTTCAAGGCAAAGTCAAGCTCTTGGCCCATGTTCTCACACTATCCCCAGAGTCAGTAGTCTATTAGTTACGTTAATATGTAAGAAGTGAGGTCCCTAAAGTAGGAGTCAGAAGCCTTGGGCTCTAGCCTGGATGCAAGTCAAAGAGCAAGTTCTATATCTTGTTCATCTTTATATAATTATGTAGCTATTTTAAAAAGCATTAATGGAATGCTAAATGGATAGATGGCTGAATGCTGGTTGGCTAGATGGCTGGCTAGACAAATGGATGGATGGATGGATGGATGGATGGATGGATGGATGGATGGATGGATGGAACGATGGATCGATGGATGGATGGATCAATAGGTAGATGATCAATGGGTAGATGGTTGGATGAAAGGATACGTGGGTGGCTGGGTGGGTGTGTGGATGACTGACTGGATAAATTGAGGAGACTTGGGGGAGAAAATGGAGCACAGATAAGAGTGAGATTGTCCAAAGCCAGAAAGAAAGTCTACTGAAAGACATTACCAATGTCTGATTAGTTTTCTTTCAGTTGGCCGTGTATAGGGAAATAGACATTGGATTCATTTCCAACTAAATACTCATATCACCCCATACAGACTGAAATAAGCTATGTGATTTTGAGCAAGTCTATCAAACTTCCTGGGCATCAACATTCTCATCTTTAAAATGGAACAGCTGGACTAGATGATTTCTAGTTTCTTTCCAGCTCTTCTATCCTAGGTTCTGTGATATTCCTTCTGGGCACAAGAAAACCCCTGGTTATAAGGAAAATATTTGAGAAGATAGGTATATGGGCAGTGACTTTTTATGCGATATACAGTTTTCTTTTTTCAGTGGAAAAAGTGCTATGAAAAATTTACTCATTGACACCGCCAAAAATATTGAATTAGGCATTTTAAGCACACTAACTTTTTACAGTAAGAAAAAAAAAGAAACGCTAAATTCCTTTTCTCTGTGGAACTCTTGATTTTGTAACTCATCCTGTGATGTGGCCCCAAAATCTCTTTGACAAGAGGTTAATTCCACCTAGCCCCTCAGAGATCTCTATCTGATGTAGTTGCTGATTGGTCAGAATTCCTTTCCTTGTTTAAAACTCCGTTCCCCAATTTTTCCTCAGGGAACTCCCTTCTTTCATTCCACGTGGTTCTGGTGGCTGATAAGCACATCACCAAGTTCCACCACCAGAAACAGCAGTGGGCACATGACTAGAGGTGGCCAATCACATTCCACTTTCTAAGACTTGATTGTTGCATAGACTTTACCGGGAACATAAATGTTTTTAAAACTGAAGTAACCAAAGGCAACCAGCACTAGGGGAATAGCTGAGGATGTTCTGGTCCTGAAATTCCAAGCAATGATTTTCCAACTTAGGCTTACATTAGAATTACCGCAGCGCTTGTTCTGACACAATTGATGGGCCCTGCTCCTAGATTTCTGATTCAGTAGGTCTGAAGGGATAAGAATTTCCAGTCCTAACACTTTCCAAAGTAATATTGATGTTTCCAGCTTAGGGATATCACTTTGAGACCTAACTATTTCCAAAAGCACCGTGAGTCCTTTTCTTTCTTTCTTTCTTTTTTTTTTTTTTTTTTTTTGCTGAGGACTGACTCTCCAATGCCTTCTTCAATCTACAAACTATTCAGCATCCTTCTAACGACTCCACTTTTCTTGCTTAAGTTACTTAGGGTTGGTCAGATTCTATAACTTGTAATATAATTTTGGAAACATTGATATCCTAAAACATGGGATGCTGCAGTACAATCGCTTGTGCACTTTTTGGCCAATCACATGCTTACATTTGCAAGAGCCATGGAAGCATGGATGAACCCTACCATCTACCTGTCTGTCCATTACTCTCTACCTGCTCTGGCTTAGGCCCCAAACTTTCCCACAGTCCTCATGCTCTCGCCCCAGTGCTGCCTGAATTTTTGCAGCTCCAAATACCTGCTTTGAGCCAGTTCCAAATTTCATCACCACCCACACTGGGTCCTATCCAGATGGATAAGAGTCTTGACTGAACCCGTTGTTCCAGGAAATCTCATGGTTATTTTTTCATTCTTCTCTGGAAATAAGCCCCACTTTGCTTATTTATGTAAATCTTTATGTTTGCTTAGCATCCAAAATAAATCTTATTTTTGGATGTTAAGTTATAGTGGTGATCTTTAAAATAGTATTTCTGGCCAGGCTCGGTGGCTCAGCCTGTAATCCCAGCACTTTGGAAGACCGAGGCAAGTGGATTGCCTGAGCCCATGGGTTCAAGACCAGCCTTGGCAACTTGGTGAGACCTGTCTCTACAATAAATAACAAAAATTAACTGGGCATGGCAGCATGTGCCTGTAGTTCTGGCTACTTGAAAGGCTGAGGCAGATGGATCTCCAGAGCCCAGCAGATCAACACTGGGGTGGCCGTGTACGTGCCACTACACTCCAGCCTGGGCAACAGAGTGAGAAACCAACTCAAAAAAATATGTATATATTCTTTCCATGGCATTTCCAAAATAAATACTCATAGCCAGGAAATGCTCCTTTTCTGCTGGGAGTTATTTCTAGAAATGTCAACAGCATGCTTCAAATTCAGCTTCTCTCTATCTTCTGATCTCAACAACCCTCAAAACTGAGCTGAAGATGTCTAACCTTTGCTGGTCTTTGACAAGATGATAAACTTGAAGCTCACCCAGGCTTAGAGGAGTGCTTCCTTTTACCTGCCTAATTCCCATAATTCCTCTGCAATCTCAGCTCTGATATCACCCTATGGGAAATAACTCCCTGTCTCAAGACTGAAGTTGTTGCCCAACCTGTAGTTTCCATGGCAATTTCTTCTTCCACCACTATGGACTCCTTAGCTGAAGGATAGTCACCTGTGAACATTTCTGTATTCCCTCCTCCCTCTATTCAGTAGGAAGTTTCTTCATGACTCTCTGTGATTATGTTTCCAGTACCTAGCACAGTGCCTTATCTATGGAAGGTGCTCAACAATATTCATTGAACATTGTGTAGATATCAAATGTCTTGTGCTCAGTATGTCAAGTGGCTTGCTAAGCATCAAGTATAGGTTGTTGTTTTTGCCTGACCAGCAATCATTTCCCCCTTCTTGTTGAAAATGCATCTTGGTACTCCTTTGGTTTAATATCTCTCCCATACCCTCAACTAATGTGCTTTGACTATGGCAGATCCCATCCTAGGCTCCTGGGAGAGGCACATGCTCAAAGCTTGGTATGTGAAGTATCTTTGACCGGGAATCTAACTGTATTTTCTTCCTGGCTCTAAATAATGAAATGGTTCTCTCAAAAAGTAGAGAAATGAACAATCAGAATTGGAATAGCACAAAGGGTTTTCCATCAAAGGTCTTTCAATTTTTTCTTCCCTTGAATCAAGGTCTGTCACCCAGGCTGGAGGACATTGGCAGAATTACAGTTCACCACAGTCTTGACATCTGAGCTCAGGCGATACTTCTGCCTCAGTCTCTGAATAACTGGGACTACAGGTGCACACTACCATGCCTGGCTAATTTTTAATTATTTTGTAGTGACAAGCTCTCACTATGTTGCCGAGCCTGGTCCCAAAGTGCTGGGATTACAGGGGTGAACCACTGCATCCAGTCAAAGTCCTTTACTATTCTGCCCCTCCAAAAAATTATCATATAGTCTAAGTCCAAAGATCCTCTTTGGGGTGCTTCTAAGCTAAAGATTTTTAGGAGTCTCCTGACACACCTGGCCAGTTGTCAAGCCCTGTGTTGGCAGGACATAGAGAAGTCAATCCCATAACTAGCTGGGACTCTTGACAAGAGGCCTCCTCTTTCCACTGGGTTGGCTAAGTCTGGAGATGCTGGTGACAACTTTACCTCCCCATAAGAAGAGTTTGTCTAGGAATTAAGCCAACATCAAGAGTGACAACGTAGAGCTGAAGTTGGGAGGGGACATTTTCTGATCAAACCCTTTGAATACCTGTATCTGTCTATGCTTAAAGTGAGCCTGGTCTTGAAATCGTAATTTATAAGAGCCAATAGAATTCCTTTTTAGCTCAGCTTCTGAAGTCTGCACCTGAATAGTCCCATCTAATACAATGTGTGCTATAAATATTTAATTCACATTCTCAGGTAGCAGCTATTCATTGTCTAATTTTAAAGTAGACAAGCACTGGCAAATTGGAATTGGCTCCCAGTATGTAAAGTTTCTTGACGTCACACTATCAGTAAATGACAGAATCAAGAATCAGAGCTCAGTTTATCATAGCGACAAATGCCAGGTTCTCACCAATATGTGACACTGCCACTCACATGGGAAAAACAACAGGAAAGCACATTAATCCATGCAACACTGTCAAGGCACACAGCTCATTAAGGCTACTCTTCATCTTCAGATCTATACAGTTCCACATGCAACACATAACAGAACAAAGTTGAGGGCAGGAATCCAGTGTATTTCCTTACTTGCGAAAGCAATGCATCACAGGCAACTTTCATTGACAGTGAGCCAGGAGTATCCACTTACCAAATCAGTAACTTCTCCTCTGACTTGAGATTTCAGAGAAATAGGGAATTCTTTTTTTTTTTTAAGTGAAAAAGCAGGATTTATTGAAAGGACCAGAAAAGCTTCCACAGTGGGAGGGGACCCAAGGGAGTTGCTCAGGGAATTCTTAAAGATTTTTAGAGATCATATTTACATCCAGTCACTCATATGCCATGAGGAGTTTCAGAGAAGCCAAAAAAATTGGCTAGTAGAGACCACAAAGAGAGAAAAAAGGGCCTGATCAAAAATTCTTCATCATCCTTAACCAGCAACCTAAAGCTGCTTCCATGAGAGTTTGGAGTCGCTGTTGAATGGCTTGGTCTTGCCCAGATTTTACTGTGATTTGCAAAAGAATTGCTACCATTCATGAAGTGCCAGAACTGAACCAGAGACACTGTAGTTACAAGTTCTGTCTGAGATACACTGGCCTCTCCCAATGCAACTACCACCACAATTCTGGTTTTGCCAAGACAGCTGGCCTCATCTGAGGGGACATCAACTTCTAAGCTTTCCAAACCTTTAAGACAAACCCCATGAGACATTCACCCAGTGACTTGGGTATGCAGAGGAGGGGAGAGATTGGATCTACTCAGAAGAGTTCAATAGATTTGGTTCCTCTTTGCAGATCATTCTTCTGCAAAAGCACTATGGTTTAAGGTTGGACAAATGCTTAAACATTGGATTCTGTCTGTCTCAGGTGCAAATTCTCGTTGTGTGACCTCAGGCAAGTTAAGCATCAACTTCCTCATCTGTAAAATGAAAATACTAAAAGTATCTGCCTGAAAGTATTGTTGTAAGGATTAAATAGTTTTTGTCATATAGTAAAGACTCAACATGTGTTAGCCATAGTTTGATATGTCAACCTACTTCACAGGCATGTGGACTGAAAAGCAAAAAAAAAAAGGATATCTGAGTTATTGGTAACCAAGAAAGCGCTGTTCCTTGAAATTTCTGGAAAGTTTAGTGACACTCAAAGCAAAAAAAAAAAGGATGTCTGAGTTATTGGTACCCAAGAAAGCCCTGTTCCTTGAAATTTCTGGAAAGTTTAGTGACACTCCATATTTCAGCCTTGAGTGCTGAAGACTTTGCCCCTGTAGATTCAGTTTGTAAAATCCTTCAACAATTTCTTCTGTGTTTGCTTTTTCCTTTCTTTAATGTTCAAGCACATCCAGATTGCAGGGGCAGCTGTAATACAAGTGTTTTGCTCCAGCCAGACCAGTTTAATACAAGCATTTTTACATATGGAACTGGTCTTAAATGTACCTGAGTGCTGGTTAGACATTATCTGTCCACTTCTTTCCATTCTGTACAGATTTGAAATCTTCCCTTTGTTCTTTGGGATACCTTCTTTCATGCTGATGCTTGTATATCTTTAAGATACGTCTCATACCTACGATGGTCTGATTTTCAGAAAGACCTTCTTATCCCCAACTCCTTCTCCATTCTTTGGGGATAAGTGGGGATGCCACTAAAAGTCCTCTGTCAGAAGGTGGTGGTTAGTCCACTGTTCTCTGAGTTTTAGGAAGGACAGATAGAGCAAAAGATAGCCAAGTTCCCTCTTAAATACTCAACATAATACGGAGTGGACAAAGTAGAAGATACAAAAGCATGGTTTAAAAAATGAATTAAAGTGTGCTCAAAATGCATTTTATGTAAACTTGGGTAATGTTTATAACCAGTCATTTAAAACATACTACTCACCAGCCAGGCTCGGTGGCTCAGCCTATAATCCCAGCACTTTGGGAGGCAGAGGCGAGTGGATTGCCTGAGCCCAAGGGTTCGAGACCAGACCGGGCAACTTGGCAAGACCTCGTCTCTACAATAAGTCAAAAACTAGCCAGACATGGCAGTGTGTGCCTGTAGTTCTGGGTACTTAAAAGGTTGAGAAGGAAAGATCACTGGAGCCCAGCAGATCGACACTGGGGTGGCTGTGAGTGTGCCACTGCACTCCAGCCTGGGTGACAGAGTGTGACTCCAACTAAAAAAAAAAAAAACAAAAACACACTTACCATTCTAATATTTATACATAACAAAAGTAACCAATAGCATATAATCATTAAGAAACACTAAATATAAATTACTTGATTGAAAAATGGTCCAAAGAGTATGATGTATTAAAATAATATGTGACTGCCTTTTTCTTAACTGGCCAGATTGAACCCATCCCATCCCCAAGTATTAAAAAGGAACCAGAAATATGTCAGAGGTACAATCCCAACTATTTCCTCCTCCCCTTCCTCCCTTACTTCCTCTATTATAGTGCTGATGCCACGGGAGCATAACTTAAAAGTCCTCGGTCAGAATACAATTCCTTCTCCATTCTTTGATTTTAGCTTAGTACAAATCCTTTAGTGGTAGGCAACACTTTGTACCATTTAGGAAGCATTGTCTCTTTGATGCAAATCATAGGGTTAAGTAGTAATCTGAAAAGATCTTTTGATTCACTGGTCATGGAAGACTGCTTAAGACCACAATATGTCACTAAAAATTCTACACAGCAGGAAAAAACAGCCCAAAGTGGAAAGGTTGAACTTCCAGAGATAAATGTCTGCCCCTGGAATTTATGAGCAATTTTATTTAAATGATATTGATGCAGTTAGATAATGATAATAGATTTAAGATACTTTATGTCTCTTTAAATACTAAAAAATACTAGTGATACATAATTCTCTTCTTCCCTGCTCATGACCTGCATTTCCTCTTGCTGATAACTTTGTAAGTTGTAAATGTCTCCTCTGCGCTTTCAACTCTGTACTTTAAAGTACGTTTCTTGTGACAAACGCAGACAACTTGTTGTTCTTTTAAAAGTTTGTACAATTTCATTAGAGATAGAAAGACTTTTGGAGTGCTACTGAACTGGCAATCCAACAGGATTGGATTGAACTAGAAGGCTAAACCTTCTAAGTGAATGATCCAAAACTTCTAGAGGAATCGGAAAGGTGTGTGCCAAAAATCTTAAAACTAGCCAGAGAAAATGACATTATATACAGAGAACAAATCAAAATATTGCGACCTTTTCATCAGAAACAACTGAAGTCAAAAGAGAGTGAAATAAAATCTTCCAGAACTAAAAGAAAATATAGACTGTCAATCCAGATTCCTAGATGCAGCAAAAATATTCTTCAAGAATGAATGTAAAATAAAGATATTTTCAGATGGAATAAAATTAAGGAATTATAATACTAGCAGACCTGCACTATAATAAATGCTCACAATCTTATTATCACATGGAAATTGTCCAAAGGGAAGATAATTGTAAGACAGTAATTTCCTTTCAAAAAATTTAAAATATGCATAAAAATAGATATTATAGTCATCAGTTTACAGTGCTTGAAAACATTGACAGATGGAAAGGAAATAAAAATTGAATTGCATATAGACCAAATTTCCACATTTTAAATAACATAATAAAAATATATTTAAAATTAAATTTCAGGGCTATGAACCAAACATATAGTTTCTTATGAAACAAAAGAGTATTCATTTAGGCCAAATAATATTATGCCAAATAGGAATGTAAATTTTCAGAAAATAAAGATGATCACTAGAAATAAACAACTTAAAGGCTTTCAATATATATAATAGTTTAGAGCAAAAATTATGTTTTATTATACACATACATATATATCAAGGGAAGTTGACATAATTTGATGTGATACTTTTGAAGACTATACCATAAATGCTGAGAGAGTGATCAATGGACATGAATGATTGCAAGTTTTTAACATTTTACATAAACTGGTATATCAACCCTAAACTGTGACATGCTAAAAATATTTATTCTGGTCTCAAGAACAACCAATAAAATAAAATTCAGATAGTTACAGCTAACCATTACAGAGTACATAAGTATGAAATTATAAAAATACTAATTCAAATTAAAGTACATAAGGACAGATACAAACAAAAAACAGAGAAGATTAAAAATGAAAGTAGAATAAAGACTTACATGTAGTCATGTCAATAATTAATTTAAAATATTAATGGAATAAGACAGGAGTCCCCAACTCCCACAACAGACTGGTAGCAATCTGTGGCCTGCTAGGAACCGGGCTGCATAGCAGGGGGTGAGCAGTGGTGGGTGAGCGAGCAAAGCTTCATCTGTATTTACAGCCACTCCCCATCACTCACAATACTGCCTGAGCTCCAACTCCTGTCAATTCAGCCATGACATTAGAGTCTCATAGGAGCAGGGACCCTATTGTGAACTGCACATGTGAGGTATCTAGGTTGTGCACTCCTTATGAGAATCTAATCCCTGATGGTCTGAAGTGGAACTGAGGCGGTGATGCTAGCACTGGGGAATGGCTGCAAACACAGATTAACATCAGTGGCTCAGCCTGTAACACCACGCCTTGGGAAGCTGAGGTGAGTGGATGGCCTGAGCCCGCGGGTTTGAGTCCCGCCTGGGCAAATTGGCGAGAGCTCATCTCTACAATAAATCAAAAAAAGTTAGCCGGGCGTGGTAGCGCGCGCCTGTAGTTCTGGCTACTTGGAAGGCCGAGGCGGAAGGATCGCCGGAGCCCAGCAGGTCGAGGCTGTGGTGGCCGGGAGCGGCCACTGCACTCCAGTCTGGGCGACAGAGTGAGACCTCAACTCAAACAAACAAACAAACAAACAAACAAACAAACATCAGCAGTGAGGTTTGACTGCACAGAGACCATAATAAATCAATTACTTGCAGACTCATATCAAAGCGCTATCAGTGAGTGGCAAGTGAGTTGATATATTTCAATTGCACAGCTGCCTCTGGTGGCAGTTTTTAAGTCAGAATCTGACACTTATTTTAGTCTGCACATGGCCCGCCCATTATTTTATTTACCACTTGTCTGGACCTCTTTTTTAAATTGTTTGTTGTATAATTATTTCATTATATATTACAGTGTAATAATAATAGAAATAAAGTACACGATAAACATGTTTGAGTCATCCTGAAACCATCCATTCTCCCCTCATTCCCAGTCCCTGGAAAAATTGTCTTCCACAAAACCAATTCCCTGGTGCCGAAAAAGTTGGGGATCACTGGAATAAGGACTTCAATTTAAAGGAAAAATAAATAAATACATTTTAAAAATATGACCCAACTATGTGTCCTCTACAAGATAGATAAAAGTAAATAGAATATTTACCATGAAAACAGTAAGCTTAAGATGGTCAAAGTGAATATATTAATAATAGATAAGTGACACTTTCTAAGAATTAAAATACTGATAAAAGGGTCAGTTCATCAGGAAGATGTAACAAACATAAACAAGTATATCGCCGATAGCATAGTTTCAAAATCTGTGAAGCAAAAACTGACAGTATTAAAGAGAGAAGTAGACAATTCCATCACTGTAATTGAAGATTTTAACATCATCTCTCAGAAATTAATGAGACTAGACAAAAATATCAGGAAAAACATTGAAGATCAGAACAACATTACTAATCGTTTGTTCCTAACTGGCATTGATAGAACACAATGTCCCCAAATTGTGGAAGGTGTATATTCTTTATACATATTAATACATGGTACATTCACCAAGATAGACCATCTTCTAGACCACTAAAAGACTTTCAATAAATCTCAAAGGACTTAAACCATAATGATTATGTTCTCTAACAAAATAAAATCAATGTAGATATGTATAACAGCAAGATCTCTAGAAAAAAGCAAATATTTGAAAACAAAACTACATTTCTAAGCATTTTTTAGGTCAAAGAAACATTTACAAGAGAAATTTGAAATATTTCAAATGGATTATAACTGCAATACGCATATCAAATATGAGGAATGCATGTAAAGTAGTGCTCAGAGGGAACTGCAGAGCAGTAAATGCTTTCATTAGAAATGAAGAAAGATCCAAAAGCAACAATGTGACGCTCCATTTTAAGAAGCTAGAGTAAGAAGAGCAAAGTAGACATTAAAGTCAACTGAAGGAAGAAAAGCATAGAATTAATACTTAAGTTACTAGGAAAAAAGAATTAATAACATAAAGAACAGACAAATCATAAGAGGAAATTCGCAGCCAAAATCTGTTCTTCAAAAAGATAAGCCCTCACCTAGAAATAAAAATAAAAGAAAGAAACACACAAATTACCAATATCATAAACGAAAGAAGATTGTATTTATTGGTCTGTGTGCTGGTTTCATCATTGTACTCCTTTTAGAAAAATTTATTGAGGTCTATGCCTAGGATCTGTGAACTTTTCTTTTATGTATGTTAAACATTCACAAAGAGATTACTTAAAAAGCAAGAGGCTGGTCATGGTGGCTCAAACTTGTAATCCCAGCACTTTGGGAGGTTAAGGCAAGTGGATTGCCTGAGCCCCGGGATTCGAGACCAGCCTGAGCAAATTAGCCAGACCTCGTCTCTACAATAAATCAAAAAATTAGCCAGGCATGGTAGCACACACCTGTAGTTCCATCTACTTAGAAGGCTGAGACGGAAGGATCACCTGAGCCCAGCAGGCTGCGGTGGCCGCGGACTTCAGCCTAGGCGATAGAGTGAGACTCCAACTCAAAAAAAAAACAGCAAGAGAGCTCTGAAAACAGAAAGTACTATGTTTGGATCTTTAGTTGTTCTCAAAGCTAGAAGAAAATATAAAACCAGACAGAGGTTGTGTTCGTTAGTGCAGGCTGCCATGACAAAATACCATGGACTTGGGGACTTAAACAACAGAAACTTATTTTCTCCCATTGCTGGAGGCTGGAAGTCCAAAATTAAGGTGCCAGCCTGGTCAGGTTCTGGTAGGGGCTTTCTTCCTGGCTTGCAAATGGCTACCTTCTCATGGTGTCCTCATATGGCCTTTTCTGGATGTGTATGCATGGAGAGAGAGAGAGGAGATCCTTCTTTCTCTTCTTTTAAAGCTACCAATCATACTGAATCAGGACCCCACTCATGCCTCCTCATTTAACCTTAATTACCTCCTAAAAGTTCTATTTCCAAACAGTCACTTTGAGGGCTGTGGCCCCAACATATCAATTTGGGGGGACACAATTCTGTCTATTACAGAGGGAATGTTTTGAAGGATAAGATTCTCAGGAAAAAGAGGTTGATCTGACATGTAAGAGGTTTGTTAGGAAGTGCTTTTGGAATCAGCACCTGTGGAAAGGAGGAGAAAGAAACAGGACTGTGCAGAAGTTGGACTGAAAAGCAATCTCAACAAAACCCTCTGCTGACCCCATGGGGAGCTCCGGAATAGATAGCCCTTCAGCGCTGTCTCCGGTTGGGACAAGAGAACCAGATCTCTGTTCGCTTATGCTGACCAGTCCTTGGATACGTACTGACCTGGGAAGGGGCATGATTTGGGGCAAGATGACTCTCTTCAGCAGAGACAATTCCATAGAAAGTTAATAGCTGACAACTGCCCCAATATGTGGGTGAATGAATCCGTCTCACCTGACGGAGGAATGTAGACAGCAAAACGCAGAATCCTCAGCAGGGTGTGGACTGGGTTATGCTAACTACACATCCGTGTCTTGGTGATAGACCCCTAGCAGACTTCAAAATCCTAGTGCAACAAAGTTTTTCTGACCAAGGATGGCAACCCAACTTGATGAAGTTCACAAAGCCTTATAACAATTAATTAATTGGTAATTATCTATCTACCTTCTAGGCAAAACTCATTAGTTTAAACTCTTTAATCAATACATGCTTGCTTAGCATGGGAATAAAACAAGAACAACTAGTCATATATTGGGGGTGTGTAATGACATCAAGTCCCGATAACCCAATATCCACAGAATGAAGCAGAGCCAGGTTTGTGTCAAGTCTGTAATATAATAAAAGAGTCATGTTAACCATATTATGAAACAGTTAAATGTATTATTCCTGTATTTTAGGGTTTCTCACATCCTCCTCTTTGTGTAAGTAATTAAAGTAAAAGTATTTCAAGACCTGACCCTGAGAGACACTCAACACTCTGCTCCCTAAAGAAATCAAATTGAATGATGATTCCTGCAATGAAGAAATACATGAATCACTCTTCCCCTAGGGATATCAGGAAGCCCTGGCCAAGGGTCTTGTGAAAATTTCATTCCTCTGTGTTGTTTTATGCTTGACTGCTAAAACATAAAGCATCACTATGTATCTGATAGCACTAAATGGAGTCAGCCTTAGATCTGTGTAATTAGATATGATGAGCAGGTCCTTCAACTGGCAGAATTGGGGGCGGAGTGGGGGGGAGTTACAGATACAACAGACGGAAAAGGGTTACTCAGAAAGAAGAATAAAGAACAATGAATCCATCCAGACTCTGTTAAGGAAAAGAATGGATAAATAGTTTTGGGGGGGTGAGGAGATAATTTTATTTTTGAAAATAACTTTTGTCTTGCAAAGTCTAGAACTGATCTTTTCAATGATGTTATTACTCTCTCTCTCTCTCTGTCTCTCTCTCTCTCTCTCTCTCTCTCTCTCTCTGTCTCTCTCTCTCTCTCTCTCACACACACACACACACACACACACACATATAAACACAGAACATGGATAAATTTCATGGACACGTTGAGCAAAACAAAATAGAACAGACAGTACTGTTCTGTTTACATAAAATGCAAAATCTGACAGAATTATTTGATAAATATAGAGGTTAGATTCCTTGTTTAGATGCTTGGTTACTTTTGGAGGTGAGGGTTGACTAAGAGAGGCACAAGAAAACCATCTGAGGAACAGGAAATGTTCTGCATTTTGATTTGGATGATGGTTAAAAGTGTGTACGCATCTGAAAAAAAAATTGTCAAGCTAGAAGCTTAAGATCTGTGCACTTTTATTGTGTAGTAAACTATGCTCTGAAAGAAGTAAAAAGTGAAACAAATAAAAATTGAGATTTAATCAATTTTTATGTATTATGCTATCTGTAGCTTAGTAATTTGGGGAAAATAAACTCTATGTAAAAATTTGGGTAAATGCTTATATTTTACTCATAATTATAGAGCCATACATATAATGTCAGGATTTCCTAGATTATTCATCAGACAATTGATATATACTAGCTTCCTATATGGTAGCATGTCACATATGTAATTTATTTGCAGTTTCACAATTATCTTCTCCAATGTACAGGTAGAAAAAAAATGAGCTTTAAAATGGCTAAATGAAGTTACTGATTTGGTAGGTGACAAAGGGGAGATTCAACCTCTGGTTCAATCTGTTCTATGTTCTCTTTACTTCATAGGTCTACTTTACTGGGATCAGCTGAGATCACCCTAATTCCACTTCCTATAAAATCATGCTCCTAAATATTCAAAAAAATAGGGTCAGACCCACTCACCTAAACCACTTCTCAACATCCCTTTTGAAACTGAAACTGGTCCAACTTACTCGTAGAACTAATGGTTACAGGTTTTTTTGTGACTAAACAGAAACTGATCTTCCTGACCTTAAAGTTTGAAACTTACATTTATCTTTTCTGAGTTCCTTTCTCAGGAAACCAATCCTAAGACCCACAGTATCAAGAAACTGAAATTCACCAGATCACCACATCCAGACTTCGAGATTCCAGACGCTGCCTGTTTTCCAACTCCTCTTCCTAATCCCTCCCCAGTTCCTGTGTACCAACTCATCTGTCTCACCCCTCTCTAATTAATGTTTATCAACTCCCTCTTTCTAACCCCTTTCTAGTTCCTGATCTCTACATTCCTGCCCCACTATATAAATGCCTGACTTCAGTGGGACCAGGAGATGGATTTGAGAATGAATCTTCTGTTCTCCTTGGCTGATATTATCCAATAAAAAGCCATCTTTCTTGGCAATACTTGCCATCTCAGTGATTGTCTTTCTGTGTGGTGAGCAACAGGACCTCAACCAAACCTCTGGTGTTTGGTAACACAACCAAAAGCACTTTTTCAAGATGAGGATATGGTTTAGCAGAGAAGTTAGTATCCAATGTGGTATGATTTCAGAGATGCTAGAAAGTTTCAGTACCTAAAAATAGCTCTTCCCAATCCCTCGCCACTGCCTTACTCCCTTCCCATTATGACATCCTAAATACAGCATGCAAAACCAGTTCATTCCTTAGGATCTTAAATAATCTTTTTTTAGCCCTCATGCTATGGTCTGAATGTTTGGGTCTCACCAAAATTCATATGTTAAAATCCTAACCCCCAAGGTAATGGAACTAGGAAGTGGGACCCTTGCAAGGTAATTATGTCATGAGAAGAGAGCCCTCATGAATGGGATTATGTCCTGCACTTATACAAGAGACCTGAGAGAGACCCCTTACCCTTCTATCAAGTGAGGTTATAGCAAAAAGACAGTGGTCTAAGAAGCAGGCCCCCACAGCAACTGAATCTGCCAGCACCTCAATCTTGAATTTCCTACTCCAGAATTGTGAAAAATCAGTTTATGTTGTTTACAAGCCACCCAGTCTATGGTAATTTGATATAGCAACCTGAATGGACAAACATATCTTATTAACCCTTTGCACTAGGATGTCCCCACTGAGGGGACATCTCAAATCTAGCAAACCACTCAATGTCCCCTCTCAAGAGACAAAAGAGATTGCTGGTTATTATACAGGAAAAACTTATGCCAATGCAAATTTTTCAAAAATGTATATTTCCTTGAAGTTTTTCATTCAAATTGCATGGAAAAGTAAATAAAGAGATGGAATATATACTGAGATATATGTTAAAAAATATCAGCTGGCATTATGTAGAAAGAGAATGTGTGAAGTGCTTTGACGGTGGTGCACAGATGAGACAATAAATTACATATTATTAATGCAAGAGGAAGAAAATGAGACTGCATTGTCTGCTCAAATAGAAAAACACCAAGTGGAAGACGTCCAACAAATTACTATTGTACAACATATATCGATGAACCTGCAATGCATGTTGGTGACTGTTTCACATGTTACCACACATTAGAAAAATATAAGATATAAAATTTTGATTTTTTTCATCATAAACATTTCTCAACGTCCAAAATCTCATTATAAGTCAAACATCATTATAATAAAATAATTGGCTCTAATGCTATACTATTGAATATGAAGTGATTTGTTTTTCACTATTTAGTAAAATAAAAAAAAGTACAATCTGGTTGCTGGTAGATGACCCTCGGGATGTCTCCAAGTGCAAAGGGTTCAAGTTCATGTATTCCTGATGTGTCTAGAAATGAGAGAGAAGAGCTATGATGAGCAAAATCACCCCAACCCACAAAAGAATGCTGGTGATCTAATTCCTACAATATAATCTCAATTTCCATGCTATTACTTTAGCTATGAGAATGGTGTGAGGATGACCATGACACTACTAGTGTGTAGCGGAACACATTTTTAATAAGCACCTACTGTGCATGTCTGGGACTATGCTTGGTGCTCGTGAATCAGCAGCAAACAAAGAAGAGCGGAGCCTTCCTCCAGGCTCCGAAGAGCTTACAGTCCAGTGGAGGAGAGTGACTTTCAGGAACCAAACAAACAGTAGTCATTACAAAACAGCCATTATGAAATAGCAGAAACATTTAGGAGATTGTACTTAAAATTTAAATCAGTGCTGTGAGGGAAGAAGACTGCTGAGATTAATAATAATAATAACAACAACAACAATAATAATAATAATAATGGAGAAAGACTTGCTTTAGACCGAGTGACTTTGAATTGAGACTTCAAGAAAGAGTAAAACAAGACTTGTGAAGAACAAACGGAAATCTTCCAGTCACCTGGAGATGGCCCAAAAAAGCTGGCAGAGGTGTCTCACTCCCCATGTCCTGCCCTGACCTGAGCTGCACCCATCACATTGTTTTTCACTAATGAAAATTGCTTTCCTATTTCAGGTATGTGAAATTCTCTAGATGCTTCCTTCAAAGAAAATAAGAAAATATGATCAACAAGTAACCATTCTGCAAATCTGTTTTGCATAAAGCATCCTTCATCGACTGCGATGCAATTGAATGGGCAGTGTTTAGAGAAATGAGAAATAAATTTGGCAAAAGAATTGACAGGTAGAAAAAGATCATTGAACAACAGTAAGTCCAACTCGGGAAGGGTGAGAGAGAAATACAGAGGGAACAATGGCATCAGTGTGCAGGGTTGGAGGGATAAAGTGTACTCTCACAAACATTCGTGTGGCAATTTCATTGGAGTGAAGACTCAGAGAAAAGCCAAAGATGACCAGATCTTTGCCTCATGTCAGTAATCCCAGCACTTTGGTGGGGTTGAGGCAGGAGGATTGCTTTAGGCCAGGAGTTCAAGACCAGCCTGGGCAACATTGCAATGTCCCATTTCTACAAAATATTTAAAAATTACAGTAAGCTATGATTGTCCCATAGTACCATAGCATAGGCAACAGAGTGAGATCCCATCTTAAAAAAAAAAAAAAGAAAGAAAAGCTAAAGTCACAAAATGGCAACAGACACTTTGGTGAAGTTTATGTGGAAGTGCAATGAGAGGATCACACTGATTTTGTCTTGAAAGTTAGAAACCTAGAAGTTATGTTTGAGATGCTTGTGGGCTTATACAAATAAATATTCCACTAGGCACAGAGGCTCATGTTTGTAATCCCAGCACTTTGGGAGACAGAGGAGAGAGCATTGCTTGAGCCCAGGGGTTCAAGACCAGCCTGGGCAACGTGGCAAGACCTCATCTCTACAATCATTCAAAAAATTAGCCAGCCATGATGGTGCGCACCTGTAGTTCCAGCTACTTGGAAGGCTGAGGTGGAAGGATCGCCTGAGCCCAACGGGTTGAGGCTGCAGTGGCCATGAGTCATGAGCATGCCACTGCACTCCAGCCTTGGTGACAGAGTGAGACTCCAAAATATATATAATATATATATTGAATTCACATCTAAAAGCCAAAGTTATCTGCCGATAAACGATAAGCTGATCAGAAAGAAGGCAAGTGATTTAATGTTTCATTTTTGAAAACATAGTTTCTGGCCAGGCACAGTAGTTATATATATATTCCTAATACTGGCATCAGCTGTCCCTGGGTTCTTCACCAGCCTTTTAACCAGCATCCTACTGGATGCCCCTCCAAAAGTCTCTCTGGTCAAAACTGAGTAGGGCACCCCTTAGGGTTTCTTGTGCAGTCACTGTCAGGTATCCACTGAGCTGCAGTCATGCAGGTTCACTGAGTGGGACATGGAAGGGGGCACAGTCACAAGGCTGGTTGTTTGTGCCAGCTGGTGGCTATGGGCTGAGCTGGGCTGTCCACCCGAGTGCTTGCACGTGTCCTCTCCGGTGTGGGGGTCTCTGTGTGGTTAGACATCTTACATGGCTGCTGGCTACCAACCGGGTTCTCTGAGTTTCTAGATTTAGGGCGATCACATCCCACTGTCCCTATGCAGGAGACAGCTTTGATTCTAGGGCAGGACTGGGTGGGAATAAATCCAGTCCCGCCTCAAATACAGGACTCTGCCAAGGATCAACCGCAATATCAAGCCAGGTGCATTTTCTAGAAAGTACATGATCACCCACCCCCACCAAGGTTTCCAAATACCTGAAGTAGGAATGATAAGATTCATATTCATATTAAGAGGAAAAAATAGACAGCTGTGCCTACTTGTTTGAGTAGAAAGGCTTTTAGGTGTCAATAAAATGCTGGTTTGTCAACATGATGTGGCATGCAGACCCATAAAGAACAGTGACTAAAAGTCTTTGCACATTCAGATAAAAATAAAACTGCTGAACAAAAGCTATATTGTACATAGGCTTAACTTGAATAGCTAGAGGGGCTTTTATATGAGTGTTTTTAGTGGCAGACACTGAGAACATACCTATCTCTGGTTCAGTGCTGATTGAAGAGCCAGAAGTTTTTATGAGCAAATGTATTTGACTAAGCTGTGTGCATGCTCTAAAGAATTACTTTATACCTGCAAGTGCATTGAATTCACATCTAAAAGCCAAAGTTATCTGCTGATAAACAATAAACTGATCAGAAAGAGAGCAAGTGATTTAACGTTTCATTTTTGAAAGCATAGTTTCTGGCCGGGCATAATAGTTCACGTCTATAATCCCAGCAGGTTGGGAGGCTGAGGCAGGAGGATTGCCTGGGCAACATAGTAAGACCCTTATCTCTACAAAATGTGAGGTGTGGTAGGGTGTGCCGGTAGTCCCAGCTTCTCAGAAGGCCGAGGTAAGAGGATGACTTAAGCCCAGGAGTTCAAGGTTGCAGTGAGATATGATTGTGCCGCTGTACTCTAGCCTGAGTGACAAAGACCCTGTCTCTAAAACTAAAAATTTCAAAAAGTAATAAATAATTTCTGAATGTGGTACCAAAAATACTTGTGAAAACCAAGACGATAGTAAGCTTCGGGGAAAGAATGAGTGACAGCCTCACACTTTTCACTAATCTCAGTCCAAAGCCTAGAAACTTGGAAAAATACTCCCTTAAAATTACTCTGTCCACAGGATGAAAAAGGCAATCTTAAAAAGGAAGTTAAAATATATAAAAACATCATATCTACAATCTCACTCATTACCCAGAATGTGCCTGGCCAGTCTGGGCTACTGGGTCCCCCATGTCCCTGTCCTGTGCCTCCTTACCTGTGGCCTCCGGGGCAATCCACTTAACCTGAGCCCTGGCCTGGTGCCTTCTCCGCACAATCTAGGAAGCCCCAGTGCCTTGGGAATTAGTCAGGTAAGTGTCTGGGGATTTCTGGATCCAGCAGTGTGTAAGCAATGTTGCCAAATCACCCTCTGCTCTACTTTGGGTGTTTGTGTCTCCCAAAATTCATATGCTAAAATCCTAATCCCAAAATGATGGCATCAGCCTTTGGGAAGGATTAGGTAGTGAGGGCTGAGTTCTCAGAATGGGATTTGGAGCCACTATAAAACAGGCAAGAGAGAGCCCCCTTGCCCCTTCTGCCACATGGGGACACAGTGGAAAGACAATCATCTATGATCTGGGCAGTGGGCCCTCACCCACCACCAAATCTGCCAGCATCTTGGTCTTGGACTTCCAGTCTCTAGAACTGTAAGAAATCAATTTCTGTTGTTTATAAGTCACTCAGTCTATGGCATTTTGCTATAACGTCCTGAACAGACTAAGACAACCACACGGAGGAAAATTCATGTTGAGTACTGTCTTGCCTCCTTCCTAACTTGCCAACCAGTTTATGACTCATAGCAAAATGCGCCCACCCAAGAGGCTGCCTGGGAGAATTGACCCATTAAAAAAAAACTATTCTGGCTGGGCCCAGTGACTCAGCTTGTGATCCCAGCACTTTGGGAGGCCGAGGCGAATGGATTGCCTGAGCCCGCAGGTTTTAGACCAGCCCCGGCAGCAACTTGGCAAGACCTCGTCTCTACAATAAATCAAAAAAATTAGCCAGGCACGGTAGCACACACCTGTAGTTCCTGCTACTTGGAAGGCTGAGGCAGAAGGATCACCAGACCCCAGCAGGCTGACGCTGTGGTGGACCCGTGAGCATGCCACTGCACTCCAGCCTGGGCAAGAGAGTGAGTCTTTAACTCAAAAAAGAAAAAAAAAAGAATTCTTCTATAACATCGACTTTATTTTCATGTAAATGACTAAATTTATGTTGTTGTTCATGATGCCTGAAATGTCTTTAAAGTTGCACGGAGCAGTGCACTGGACAGAGAGATCAGAACCCAGGAACGTCATTTCTTCTCTTTTCCCAGCCCCGATCTCAGGCAGATCAAGACCTTTCCCTGCCCTGAGTTTCTTGTCATAGGGTAGACGATTTTTTGGTGTTTTCTAGTTCTAAAATTATATTACAATAAGAAGGAGAAAAACAGGAGCCTGGCTGTCAGGTGAAGAAACATCCTTTGTTTAAGATGCTGCAAGCTTTGAAATAAGCCATTACAAAAACACACTGCATTAGCACGCAGGGGTCGACCAATTAATTTAATTTCATAGAAGACCTCGGGAGGCTCGGCTTCACTCATACCCTTCATAAGCATCATACAAATAGAACTGGGAAAGTGAGCTGGAAACTGAGTAGGTAAAAATAGCACATGTAAGGTAAAACTAGCCATCTGCAAGCATTTAGTGTTTATGGTCTCTTTTAACAACAACGTATATTCTGTTTCCTTTTAGCAGACTGATAAGTTTCAAGTCTTTCAGCTAAGTTTTTGACTAACAAGCACTATCAATATTTTATAGTACTTTTTCAACTAAGAAATTTTAAACTAATTTTAAACTAAGAACACTAATTTAGTGTTCTTTGTATCTGTCAATCAATAAATCATATTCAGTCATCTTTTATGTGCTGGTTGCCATATGTGTTGGGAATAAACACTAATTGCATATTGACTTTCGGTAAATAAAAATATTTAAAGAACTCTTCCAAAGTGTGCATTTTGTTTCTCTGTTCTTCATTATTTAATAGCATGTTTGACTTGAAGATGTGGCTATGATGAATTTGGGGTCTCTTTCAGTCTTTTATTCATTGTTTATAATTTTGAGTTTGATTTTTTTGATAATAGAGTCTTTCTTCACAGCTTGGGAGTAGCCACCGCTTGACTGTGCTCCCCCCAAGTTCATGTGCTGGCGCACAACATCAATCCCAACACAACAGTGTTAAGAGGTGAGATCCTGGAGAAGTGAGTGGACCATGAGGTCTCTGCCCTCTTGAGTGGATCCATGGCATAATGGCAGAAGTCAGATGGTTATCAAGGGTACGGGTTTCTGATATGAGGATGAGGTTTGCCTCTGCCCCTGATTTTCATGCTCTCTTGTCCTTCCACCTTCTGCCCCAGGATGACACAAGTGGGACCTCACCATGTGTGGGCCCCTTGACCTTGAACTTTCCTGTCTCTAGAACCATAGGAAATAAATCTCCACCCTTTATAAATTACCCAGCCCCGGGTATTTTTTTATAGCAGCACACAACAAACTGAGACAGTGAGACTGACCTGGGTTCTGGAGGAAAACTATTGCCGCACTGCACTGGAGATTGAAAAGAAAGAGAGCTGACCCCTCTAGGCATGCCTTGAGGCAGGGGCCCCTGGGAGATAAAGCAGGTTATGGAGAAGTCAGCACCAGCAGGAGCAGGCCAGACTCCTTTCTCCAGAGCAGCTGTAGAGATGGGGTTTCACATAAAATCCCCAGGACCAGGAGAAGGCCAGAAACATTGAGGATCATTCCAGAAATGGATCTAACAGATGATGTTTAACAATGTTAATGAAACCGATTTCTATCAACTCCAAGTGTAGTACTGGCAACTTCTAGGTGCTACCAGAATCAGCAACAACAACTGCAGTCAAATGGTCATTTCAAAAGGAATTTTTTTTTTTTTTTAGTTGGAGCCTCACTCGGTTGCCCAGGCTGGAGAGCAGTGGCATACTCATGGTCACCCCAGTGTCGACCTGCTGGTGCTGGACTCAGGCAATCCTTTCGCCTCAGCCTTCCAAGTAGCTGGAACTACAATCACACACTACCACACCCGGCTAACTTTTTGATTTATTGTAGAAACAAGGTCTCACCAAGTTGCTCAGGCTGGTCTCGAACCCATGGGCTCAGGCAATCCACTCACCTCCGCCTCCCAAAGTGTTGGGATGACAGGCTGAGCCACTGAGCCTGGCCGGAAATGTTTTTAAACTGAATTGTTTTCCTCTCTTTCAATTCCTGATATCACAGCAACTAATAGTTCCTATGTTTAAATAAATATCCAGTTTAATAGAGTAGCATGTCTTGATGTTCCATGCTATGTATAAAACACATTTGGATATATTCAGCCACATATGTTAACAGCGTCACATGATACAAATTTTAGAAGCAAATATTTAGCAGAAATGAAATGCTCTGGTATATAAAAAGAATCATGAATCATTGTTCTGTCCTGAACATTAAATTTAAAACATCAAATTTTCTAAGAATGTGATTTAAGGACCCGAACAGTAATGACCTTGAAACCAAATGAAGTTCATAGAAATGACCATCGGCATCAGGGACAACCGAATGAAAATGTGGCCTGGAAGCACCACCAGATGGCAGGAGAGGAAAAAGAATTCCAAGCGTGACAAGATGATCAGCTTGCCTGCCAGAGGATGACAATTTTTAAAATAAATATTTGTCTGCTAAGCCGCCAGCTCAATTTCAATATTTCCTTCTCTCCACCTGTCGTGAGGGCATACGGAGTCTCTGAAATTAAGACAGGAGTTCAGGACACGTTGACACATCTCTCAGCCGAAATTCAGCTTATGGCAAATGCCAGTTTATCATCCCTACTGGTCCCAGGGTCAGTCTTCTAGCCTTGGTCCTGCCTCTAAGTGGCAGCAGGATTGGGAACAAGTCATATGACTAAGCTCTGCACACTGCAGTTGTCCTTTAACTTTTTTTTTTTTAGGGAGGGAGAGAACAGAATGTCACTCTGTCACCCAGGTCACAGTGCAGTGAGGCAATCATGGCTCACTGCAGTCTTGAACTCCTGGCCTCAAGTGGTTCTCCTGTCTCAGTCTCCCAAAGTGCTGGGACCACAAGCATGAGCCACCATATTCAGGTCTTTTTTAAAGGTTGAAGATTTCCAACACTGCATAATATTCAAGAGCTTACAATTTAAAAAGAACTGGCCAGGTGTGCATCTGTAATCCCAGCCCTTTGGGAGGCCAAGATGGGAGGATTGCTTGAGTCCAGGAGTTCAAGACCAGCATGGGCAACATAGAGACCCCTATCTCTACCCCCCCCCAAAAGAAAAGTATAAGCCAAGCGTCGTGGCACATGCCCGTCGTCCTAGTAACTCAGGAGACTGAGGCAGAAGGATTGCCTGAGTCCAGAAGGTGGAGGCTGCAATGAGTTGTGGTTGTGTCACGGAACTTCAGATTGGGCAACGGAATGAGACCCCAACTCATTTAAAAAAAAAAAAAGAACCAAGGGTATTTGAATAATTTTCCAACTTCTTTTTAGACAATACTGAATAAGCTGTGTGCTGCTATCCAAGATTTGTAAGTTAGTGGCCCCAGGCAGGGCTGCTGCATTGCCCGGCTGCAGGGGGCCATGGCCATAGCGTCTGAGACAACAGAGCTGCCTCCCATTGGTCCCAGAATCTTCTGAGGAGGTGCACTTGGGGACGCTGCCCTGTTGAACCACGGGTCAAACAGCTTAGTGATCCACAGATTCTCGGCAGCGTCTACGACAGCCTCAAATCACAATTTCTTCAGTTTCCCTGGGCAATGTTTTTCAAAAGGCATGTGTGTGTCCTTGTTTGTGTGTGTAAGAAACACATATCATATTGCATATCATTATCCCACATTACTTTGACTCACAAAGTCAGAATTTCTGAGTTTGAATTCCTTCTTTATCCCTTCCTCAGCTGTGTGGCTTAAAGTAAATTACTTAACTCTTCTGTGCCTCGATTCTTTCACCTCTAAGGTGGGGTTGACAATATCTATTCTGTAAAGTTGCTGTGGGCATTTTAAAACACCCATAGTCACTTGGCGAGTTTTACCTTGAGGCATAGTCAATGTAGTTTAAAAAACACGTCCCTTATTAAATATAATGATCATTTATAAATATTTAAGGGAGTCAGTACTTTATTATAATTAATATTCATTTCAATTTTCCAGTTTTCCCTTTGTATTTGGAGCCAATATATTTTTGCTACGTCTCAGCCATGTTCATACTTCATGGAAGAGTCACAAGCCCTAGACACTGTGCCTGGGGGTGGGATAGTGGATGGTACATCTCTCAGAGGGAAGTTTACATGAGATGATCGAATCCACATGAAGTGCTTCAAACTGTGCTGACCCATAAAAAGCTTTCAACAGATGTCAATCGGGATTTTTCATCATCTTGACTTCCTTACTTCCAAGGCTATCCTGAGACATAAGAAAAGACCAACAGAAACCAGAACATTGGCCAGCGAGCTAATTCTTCACCCTGGTTGCATATTTGAGTCCCCTGCAGACAGAAAAACCCTGATCCCTCAACCTCTTGCCAAGACAATTGCCACAGACTCTCTGGGGGCAGGAGTTGGGTATTAGTGGCCATAATGCTCCCCAGGTGATTCCAAAGTTGAAATCACTGAGCTAAGCAGAGAGGCAAGCGTTCTCCACGCGCCTCCACGATCACAAATAACATCTAAAGCTGTGGGGTACAATTCAGGGCTAGGTATACAAATGTTCATTCTGCAGGTGCTCTTGTTGATGAGCTGTGCCCCTCCCTCCCCTGGCAATCTCCCACTACTGCCAATCCCTTTCTTATAGTATTATGATAATCATTCAAGGTCCGCTTATGCGTGAGAACATGTGGTCCTCAATTCTTTGTTACTGTGATAGATCAAATGAATTTAACGGTCCATGTTCTTTCCTCACCCAGTTCCCACTCTGACTCTTCCAATCTGGTCACAGTTTAGAAATGTCAGAGCCCTCTTTTCCAGCAGGATGGTTATCACCTGCACGATGAACTTGAGTTCCTTCCCTCCCAGTCAGTCCTTCCCCAAATTCCAAGTGAGTTCCTTTGGGTTTCCAATGGCCTGGAGCACATGCCTCAATACCCGTTCCCCCCAACCTCCTTGGATAACCTCGATCTCTTTCTCCCTGTGCTGATTGAATCGGTCTATACTGAAACACGGACGTCAGGTTTCCAAGCTCACCAGGAGTTTCCAACGTGCAGCAAAATGAGAACCACAGGCCTGGAGGGAAGTCTACTGCCCAGATGGCTCCCACCGCTCCAGGAGCCATCACTGCTGCAGGCCCAGCTGCTTGGTGCTTTGCTGCTCTCTGCTGGCTGCTCTCAGCCCAGCTTCACCTCCGACGGGCTCAGCTCTCTGAGAGCTTCAGTAGAACTCTCCAGTTTAGAAGGGATCAGAAGGGCAGGCTGCCGGTCTCCAAGAAGTGGACCGTCTCATCTCTTCTTTGCTTCCTTTTTTATTTGGTTTTCCACCTGAAACAGGGTCTGGGCAGGAAATCAGACCGTTTTCTCTAGCCAGATGCCTCTTTTCTTGGCAATTTTGAAAGGCAGCCCCAATTGTGAGGGTCCCAGACAGGTTCTGTGGAGCAGAAGGATTTTCTGAACTTACTGACAGTGCTGTACTAACACATTTAAAGTGATTGGAAGATTCCTTTTTCTGTGCTTTTAACAAAGCTCGGGCTGTACTTTATCATGACAATAATAGCAATATTTGTTGACTTTCCGTTTTTACTCTGTGGCAGCCACAGAGGTGGATGGGATATCTCTTATCTTACAGTAATGTTTCACCCCCGTTTTATTTTATTATTTTATATTTTATTTTATTTTATTTAACTTTTGAGTCAGGGTGTCACTCTGTTGCCCAGGTTGGAGTACAGTGGCACGATCATGACTCATCACAGCCTTGACCTCCTGGGCTCCGGTGATCCTTCTGCCTCAGCCTTCTGAGTAGCTGGGACTGCAGTACATACCACCAAGCCCAGCTAATTTTTTTTAAATGTTTTGTAGAGATGAGGTCTCCCTGTATTGCCTAGGATGGTCTCAAACTCGTAGGCTCAAGCAATCCTCCATTTTTTGACCTTCCAAGGTGCTGGGATTACAGGCGTGAGCCACCACACTGGGCCTACCCCTATTTTAAAGATAAGAAAGATGTCTCAGAATTAAGTAATGTTCCCAAGAAAATGGCCAGTGAGTATTATGGGCTGAATTATGTGTCCCCCAAAAACCATAAGTACTAACCCCAGCACCTCAGGACATAACCACGTTTGAAAATAGAGTCTTTAAAGAGGCAGTTCAATGAAAATGAACTCGTTAAGGTGGGATCTAATTCAATGTGAATGGTATCCTTAAAAGAAGAGGATATTTGGACCCAGACACATACAAGAGGAAGATGATGTGACGACAAGGGAGAGGACAACATCTGCAAGCCAAGGAGAGAAGTCTATGACAGAGCCACCCCTCCCAGCCCTCGGAGGAAATCAACCCTGCCCACACCTTGATCTTGGATGTCCAGCCTCCAAAACTGTGAGAAAATACATTTCTCTTGTTAAGGCCACTGACTCTGTGATGCTTTGTTACATACATTTCTGTTATTCAGGCCCCTCTGTCTGTGGTACTGTGGCAAACTAATACAGGGATAGAGTCGGGACCTGAACCCGGGAGTGACTGATGAAACCTTTGCTCACTCACCACACCCTTCATCCTGGAAACCATAAACTGTTTTATAAACCAGTACAGACTACTATTTTGTGTAAAATAAAATATTATCCTCATCCATAGTCATGTGTTCTTATTTTCACCTTTCACATAATTACTTCCTGTATTTCAACAGCCAAAACCAGACATCCTTTGGTGAAAATAGCTTTATATAGTACCTCACAATATATCTTTATATATATACTTTTTAAATGCTGGTTTTCCCCCTCTCTGGCTTTGCCAGAAAATCCTCTTTCCGTGCTTGACCGCCTATCAGGCCCAATTCAATCTGAAATTGTTTTCATTCCCCTTTCTAAAATCATAAACATGCCCCATTTGTAATCGCTATTATCTGATTTGCCCTCCATGGTTACACTTTCCAGAGTTTTTGTCTACTCAGGAGAACTCTCAACACCCACGTATTTTTCACATTTAGAAAACATACGACCATGCTCCTCTTTTTTCCAATCAACAACGAGATGATTTAGATGGCCTCTTCGGTCCATGTCTTGTGATTAGCTAATAAGCTCACAGGCTGCTCAGAAAAGCCTTCATCCATTTATTGCTAATTTGGAGAGTTGCTTTTTCCTCCTTGTTATATAATAAGCTCCTTGTTGATTTCCACTCTGAGTTCCCCCAAAGCTTCCCACCCTTTGATCATTTTTAGTGTTACGAGTGAAGTAACATATTTTTGGATCCCACTTCCTTCTCCTCGGTTCCTCTTGGGTCCACTCATTTGTTCTTTAAAAAGCTTATGTCAATGCATTTTTGGCATTTTGGGGCCAGCCGGCAGGATTTGCAGATCGTGTCCCTATTGCAAGCTCAGGATGAAAATACCACAAACGTTTCCTGGGCCTCCACAGCCCACCTGAGGTTTTCCGATGACTCAGAAAATTGAAGCTGTCTCCGTGAATCATGTAGCGGGGCCAACCACAGAACTCACCTCACTCCTCAACTGCTGAGGACAAACAGCTGTGGATGGAGGTTGCTTTTGCACAACCAAGCAGGCTTGTCTAGAGGGTCCTGGGGTTCCTTCGGAAACGTCGCCTGCGTCCCACATGCTTGTGGGTTTATTTGGCCAGAGGAGGAGGTTTAATGTGCTCCTGGTGGGGTTCTGAAAGCATAACTCAACCCTTTCTGATGGAAGAAACAGAAAGTGAATCTGGGTGATATAAGCAGAAACACGATTTATGGAAAAGACACGAAGTGCCTTCCAGAATGACCTCAAAGGCCAAGGAACTGAGCTCAGAAAACAAGCAGAGACAGACAGTAGCCATACCACACGTTGGCATAGACCCAAAGCCGAGGGGGTGGCCTGTTTGCTTCCACTGAAGACCCAACATGACGGTGCCTTTTAGAGTCGAATGCTCCTCAGCGGTGAAATTTGTGCTTCAAGGGCTGCAGCTCTGTGTGCCTCTCCCACAGGACTCAAATCCAGACCAAATGAGTGTGATTGGTCAAACCTAAGCCAGGCGCCTGCTTCTTAGTTGCCTATTATGCTGGCTAATTCAGCATTTTAAAAGTTCAAGAAGAAATAGTCTCTGCCCCCCATCAGAACTCATAAAACAGCAACTTCCCAAATACAGGAGTAGGGTGTAGATGCTGACTTGTAAACAGAGAATACAATATCCTCTGCAGTCAACCCTGGTAGCTGTGTGACACCCCACTTCCTGTACCAGACTTTATGAAATGGCTGCTGGTTGTTGTAATGCATTGATTGACCCCTCGGCTGTCTAAAAATTCCCAAGGGGAGAACATTTATTTTTATTTTTATTTTTTTTGAGTTGGAGTCTCACTCTGTCACCCAGGCTGGAGTGCAGTGGCACACTCACAGCCACACCAGTGTCGACCCGCTGGGTTCCAGTGATCCTTCTGCCTCAGCCTTCCAAGTAACTGGAACTATAGGTGTGCACTACCACGCCTGGCTAATTTTTTAGTTATTGTAGAGACAAGATCTCACCAAGTTGCCCAGGCTGGTCTTGAATCCACAGGCTCAGGCAATCCATCTGCCTCAGCCTACCAAAGTGCTGGGATGACAGGCTAAGCCACTGAGCCCAGCCAAGGGGGAGAACATTTAAAATCTCATGATTTACTACATCTGGATCTAGTTTAGGATGCCTGGGTGATGTAAATTCTTCTGATTTTTGTCATGATCCTGTCTCCACAACTGGATAGGTCATCATTTCCAACTCACACTATATACTACAACACAAAAGCATAAATGAAAAGAAAAGATAATTAAGTTAACAAACTGTATACATTTAAGTCAACCTGTATAAATATATACACACCACTGCAAAGAAGGAGGAATGGGCAGAAGCTAGAGAGTTATAGTCATCATTTTAACAATTGGTTCCTTGGCCAAGTCAATGCTTTGACTTCTCTCTGCTGGTCTCCATCACACATTATGACAGCCTCAGTTGCTCAGGGTTCTTCAGCCAGTAGGATGCCCTAACTTCCATTTCTGAGGGTTCTGAGCACCACGGGGAATACCCACATGCCATACTCACTCTACCCTGGTCACATTGCAGAATAACAACCCTACTTCTCCTGACACCCTAACTCACTTTGACCCGATCACCCAAAGCCAATAGAAACCAAAATAGCTGGGTGGCAGTTTCGGTTTACAATTAAAGGAAGGCATTTTTGTGTGGAAGCATTCACAGCGAGCATGCTAAAACATCACACCAACAGGTCTTGGAGTCATTGGAAAGGAAAGCACATTTTTCCCCAGTTGATTCATCAGGAAAAATAGTGATGGGCCTATCCCTTCCTCTCATCCCTGGGCTCTTGAACCGTTGCATAGACCTGAATAAACAGGCTCCATCCTGTAGAGGGCATTCATTCAGAGAGCATACACATCTCACAAGATGGCACCCAAATCTCACCGTGTACCGTCTCCCACCTGGTGCCATAACAGATTTCAATAACACATACAACCATGTGGTCAGGGAAGATGTTCTACATGGGAAACAAGAGTACAGAACCCAACCAGTGAATCCTATGAGCATCAGCCCATGGCTTTACTTCTCTTATTATATGAGGGAGAACTTCAAATCACCCAGAATTTATGTGTAACAAATTGTGTATTTATTCTTACATGTTTAAATTTCAGTCACCTTCAAAATGCTGCCTGATGCAATACACTTATTGAGATGCTTTTTCCCACTGCTCAAAATAGTTTGGGGACCCATCCATTTTGATGGCTTTTAGTGCTTTTGCTGTTTTCTTCTTTCCCCTCTTCTGTATGAGCAAAATTTTCCTTTGGAAACTTTTTTCATGGTTCATGGTTGGGGAGTGGGGGGGGGAAGTTGCTTGGCGTGACAGCGGGTGAATAGGGAGAGTGGGTCATGCTGTTCTTGATCAAAAAGTGCTGGAACCCTCCGCGCGGTGTGGGCAAGTGCACTCATCAATCCCCCATCATGAAATGGGCAAACGTGTTCAAAGAATCTCCAATAAATAAATAAATAAATAAAAACTCTCTGAAGCCAAAGGCAGCGTCTCACAACAACACTAGCTGGGACACGAGGGCCGCTGGGTTCCTAGAACACTTATCTTGCGGGGGAAACCTGTACTACAAGGGACCCACCCTCCAAAACATAATTCTGGATTTTCTTGGGTCTCCCTCGTAAGTGAGCTTCTCATTTAGAATATAACGGGTTAGCCGGGCTCGGTGGCTCAGCCTATAATCCCACGCCGTGGGGAGGCTGAGGAGAGTGGATTGCCTGAGCCCGCGGGTTCGAGACCCGCCTGGGCAGG
>NW_007246690.1:221915-286824 GCF_000164805.1 Carlito syrichta | reverse complement strand
ACAATAAGAGTGTGTGTGTGTGTGTGTGTGTGTGTGTGTGTGTGTGTGTGTGTGTGTGTTTCATTACAGAAAGGGCATAACAGCTGATAACAACATATACTCTACAGTGAAAGACTAAATAAAGACAACTCGGGCAAAATGTTCTTTTGGAGACCTCGGGTCAGTCCTGTGGGGTCAAGAGACCCCCCCAGCTACATGCCATCGCCCAATTACATTATAGGCCAGCAGGGGGCATCTTCCTGTTCAGAGGGAAAGTTAACCAAAACTGACAAGGTTACACAGATGTTGGTAGAGTTTTTTGCCCTCAAAATGAAATCGAAGCTAAGAGAAGTTAATGACATACCTGAGTACAGTGGAGAGGTAAGTAAAATATCTGGTGTCATCCAGCATTTCATGTCTTTTTACTAGGCAACATGAACTCCCTCCTATGCACCTGAGCATTGTTTTAGAGTCTCTTGAAAATCAATTTCCTGTTTCTAAAGAAATGCTACTGGTTCCGAAAGACAGCACTATTCTTTCTGAATGTCCCTGCTGCTGATTTTGGTGAGATACACATTAGGCAAAGAATTCATTGATAAGCCCCATATTCTAAGTTATTCAAGTGCGATTTCAGAATGCTAGATAAAAATTGCATTTTCAGATATGCCTTTCCCCAAGGAGCTTTAGAGAAAAGTATTGAATTATGTCAGTACACTGTGTTTTTCTACTTGTTTTTCTAGCCAGTCTCTCCATTAGTGAAATCAACTTGAACAGCCAACGACATATTTCAATGAGATAGCAGAATTTTAATACTGGCTAATGAAACTAATTTCTTGATTCATCTATTTGCTTTTTCCAAGGGCAGTCAACCAAACAATCTGTCAGAAAAAATTAATATGTTGTCTTCCTTTTACTAAATCAACTCTGAGAGATTAGCCAAAAGCATTGCTGAAAAGAATTCCTGTTATACCTTTTAAGTCCTGCTGGGCAAAAAGACTCAATGCACTGTTTGGGGCACATCAAAAAAGCAGTGGCTTCATTAAGATATACATGAAATTTCTGGGGAAAGGGCATTTTATGTGCTTACCTCTTTAGCAGTGATTGGCTCTCAGTGGAAGTTTATATGTGTGGTTTGCTCCCTTTCTTTGAATTGGCAAGTATTTACGCCCTGTCTGTATATCATCCTTAAAAGCTGGCCAGTGTTTCCAGGGTTATTTTGAATCTTATGAAGACAGAAACCTCAGAGTCTCTCTGGCTCCCTGCAGAAATTACTCTTCATAAATAGTATTTTTAGTGATTTAATCTTAAATTGTTGTATGTTTGTTTATTTCAGAATCTTATTGCCATTTCGAAAGGAGCATGTAATATTTATTAATTTAAAATATATCAACTATATCTCCACTACCATAATCATCATTCTCTCTCTGTCTCTGTCTCTCTCTCTCTCTCTCTCTCTCTCTCTTTCTCTCCTCCCCTCTCTCCCAACTGCTATTGCTGTTGCTCTCTCTGTCTTTATTTCTGCTGGATTCTGGACTGCCAAAATTGTTTCTGTAGGGCCACCATCAGCAACTCACCCAGACCCCAGGAATCCTGTCAGTGTGTGCCCCTCCCAGCTTCTGTGTGTGTTGCTGCCTTTTTTTATTTGAGTTGAAGTCTCACTCTGTCACCCAGATTGGAGTGCAGTGGCATGCTCCTGGCTACCGCAGCCTTGACCTGCTGGGCTCTGGTGATCCTTCGGCCTCAGTCTTCCAAGTAGCCGGAACTACAGGTGTGCGCTACCACGCCCAGCTAAATTTTGATTTATTGTACAGACGAGGTCTCACCAAGTTGCCCGGGCGGCTCTCGAACCCACAGACTCAGGCAGTCCACTCGCCTCGGCCCCCCAAAGTGCTGGGATTACAGGCTGAGCCCGGCCGGGCATGGCTTCTTAAAGTTCACACGGGGAGCCATCCTCAGAGGACTGCCCCAGCCTACAGCTTTACCCACAGATGAAGATAGTGGCAGTGCCTGGGGTCTCCATTTCCCTGGGGAGGGCTCCTACCCAGTGATGCCCCTGGCAGAAGCATGATACCCAGCTCCCTTCCTTTGAAGCCAGTCACAGTTCAGTGTCCTCTCAAGGACTCCCACTGAGGTTAAACTGAGGCTGAATCTTGGCCTGAGGCCTTCCACTGGCTTGGCCTTCCCCCCTCCCATGTCTTTGCCCCCCCTCCCTTACAGATCTCCTCCGGTGGTCCTTCCCTAATCAATCATTCATGCAAAAATCCTTATCTCAGAGGCAACTTCTGGGAGGACCAATTCAGTCACCAAAGAAGTCTTCATGTCTCAATATGGCCCGTGACATTCCCTTCTTCACGCTCTAACTAGAGTGACCCTTCCAAGGTGCGAGTCTGCTCATGACATTGCTCTGCTGTGTGCCTTTTGGGGACGTCCCACTGTCCCTAGGGAGCATCCTGACACCTGACCTGCTCTCTGATCTTTGTCTCTCATTCCTTCCCACACCTCAGTTCCATTAGACTTTTCTCGGTTTCTGGAATACTCCACGCTCTCTCTCTCAACTCTCTCAACTCTCTCGGGTCTTTCAAACAAGCTAGTCCCTTGGCCTGAGACACTCGTAGTCTCCTAGTCTCTTTACCGAGGTCAATCCCTGCTGCATGTTCTCCCCGTTTTGGGGGAGCTTTTCCCCCGCCCTCCTCTGATCACAGGGCCTGCTCCCATCGCATCGTGGGACTGTACTTGCTCCTCTGTCTGCCTTCCTTGCTAGATTGTAAGCCCTGGGTGGGGCGGGGCCCTGGTCACACCCAAACCCCCAAAGCAGTCTATGGCACAGAGTAGGTGCTTTGTGAGAATCTGTTGAATGAGTGACCGGAGTGGCAGATTAAAATGCAGACCAACTCGGTTCTTGCAGGGAGAGTCAACATATACAAGATGATCAAAGTTCAACAGAATGAAGAACACTGTGTGTGGTTGAAAGAAACTCTTGGATAAATGGTTTTTGTGAGACCCTTAAGTGTCAGACTCCATTAACAAGGGATGCGCCCCACGTTGCCTTCTTGGGAGAGCAGGTCTGGTGAATGGCAGGGCTTTTATTTTGCTGGGTTGGGAGTGCAGACCTGAATTGTTTGAATTGGAAGATGTGAGGAGGGTAGCCACAGGGGGCCTTTTCCTCCACTTGCTTTGTTTTGCAGCCTTTAAAAAAATTGAACAAATAAAGTATATTAGTCTGATATCAGGCATCAAAATGACCAGGTCTCAGAAAAAACCTACTCAGGGAATCCCAGTTCTCCTCTTTGAGTTGAATGAGTGAGTGTATTTTTTCCTAAATAAAAAAGATAAATCTCTTCTGTTATAAACACCATTCCTTGTAATTTAGGTCCTGGGTCCTTTTTTCTACTGTTGGTATCACCATCAGAATGATGTCCAATAAGATAGAATAACTGTGATATCTTCAAAGAATTTTTATCTGAGAGAAATGTTAAAGAGAGAATCCAATAATGATTCTCAAGGTGGGCACCATCTTCCACTCACCCCCAGACCTGGCTGGGAGAGGAGGAAATGGTAATTTACAGACCTCATAGAATTACAATTCCACAAACCGCAAAGCCCATTTCTCACTTAATTTGACTTATTTCTGATAACCTTGCCATCAAGTGAAAATTGGTTACATTTTAATAGGAAAAAAGTTTGATGTGTTCCATCACAATTCAAGATACCCAAGTAGTTTTTACAAATAGTAAAATATGCAAATTAAACAATAAAAGCAAGTCAATGTAGGAAAAAATAAGTACATTTTGTAGAATAACATGTAATGATTAAAGTTTATTGTACTCATTCTTTTTTGATAACACTTTCTTCATTAATTTGCTAAATTTTGGTGACTCTCAATTATATTAAATGCAAATTTACTTAAAAATGACATTCTATTGGCTGAGCATGGTGGCTCATGCCTGTAATCCCAGCACTTTGGGAGACTGAGGCACTTGAGGCTAGGAGTTCAAGGCCAGGCTAGGCAACATAGCAAGACCTTGTATCCATAATAAAATTAAGTTTAGAAGAATAATAATATTCTGTCACAGAGAATCATCTTTAGAGTCAGGTGTAGGGTAACTACAATAATTTTGAAATTGGAAGTAATAGCACCCATGGACAATAGCTTAAGAGATGTAGAAGATTCTACTCCCTCATTCTTCTTGCCTGGTACATCAATACAAATCAAAATGTTTGGGGAACATCCAAAGAGCTTATATATTACCAATGGCTTCATTTGACAGTTTCTGACTTGAAATTGTTGAATCAAGGATATTGGTGAAACTTTCTTTACTCAAAATGCTAATGTTGAAATGTTACTTTTTTTTTTTTTTGAGTTGGAGTCTCACTCTGTCGCCCAGACTGGAGTGCAGTGGCCGCTCCTGGTCACCGCAGCCTCGACCTGCTGGGCTCCGGCAATCCTTCCACCTCAGCCTTCCAAGTAGCCGGAATTACAGGCATGCGCTACCACGCCCGGCTGATTTTTTGATTTCTTGTAGAGATGAGGTCTCACTGCCCAGGCGGGTCTCGAACCCGTGGGCTCAGGCAATCCACTCACCTCAGCCTCCCAAAGGCACGGGATTACAGGCTGAGCCACCGAGCCCGGCTTAAATGTTACTTCTTATATTCTATTTATTTAGTGTTTGGGGGTGAAAAATATATCATTGTTCAAAGAACAGTGCTATGGGCTGCATGTTTGTGTCTTCACAAAATTCATATACTGAAGTTTTGATGGTATTCAGGAGTGAGATCTCTAGAGCTAGTTACGTCATGAGGGTGAAAGTCGCCATGATGAGATCAGTGCCCTAAATAAGAAGAGGAAGAGACCGGTGATCTCTCCTTCAACGTTATGAGGATACAGTGAGAAGACGGCCATCTGCAAACCAGAAAGAGAGCCCTCACCAGATAACCAATCTGCCAGCATCTGGATCTTGGATTTCCCAGTCTCCAGAACAGTTAAAAACAAACGTTTGTTGTTGAAGCTTCCAATAGTGTCGAAATATTTTGTTATAGCAGCCTGCACTTACTAAGACAAATAGTACAACTTTTCAAGTGCCACTATGGTAGAAAGTCATAAACTAAATGTCCATTGTGGAAGATACATCTGAATATATAATTTGCCTTACCTTCTTCCTCTCTTCAGGCTTTCCCCAGTAGTGCTGGCTATGAAATGAGCTGGCAGAGAAATGGAAGGGGATTCCTCATTGATTTAAGAAAAACCTTTGATGGGAAATTTGATGTCTCTTATTATACAAAGTGATGGAAAACTGTTATCTTTTTAATTATTTGGCTGCAGTATTAAATCCCATTAGTCTGTGGAAGTTATTGACTTCGGTTTAGCACAAAATTCCAGAATGTCAGCCCAGTGTTGCTGGATAATTCTCAACAATTTCTTACATTCCTGTATTGCCAAGACCAGGAGTGTCCAACCTTTTGGCTTCCCTGGGCCACATGGAGTAAAGAGGAATTGTCATGGTCCGTAAATTATGTAATACAGTTAGTATATAAGACTTCTTTTAAAATATATTTGTATTATAAAGTTTAGAAACATGAGAACAATATAAAATAAGTGGAAAATTTTGACCTTTTTAAAAAAACTAATCTATCAGTGTCTGGTTCGATGGAAGTGATCACAATTCTTACTGAGTTCTCAAGGTGCTCATCAGAAGTGTTTGTTTGAATTTTGCTTTTTGTGTACTTCATAATTGAAAACAGCTGCTCACAAATGTATGTGCTGCCAAAAAGCGATGTCATGAATAAGGCATGATTGTGAACTTCAAGAGTGGAATTACGCATGAGGTCATGAAGAAAATAAATGCCAAAAACACAAGATGTTAAAAGATTTTGTGGGGCTGCATTCCTAGCTGTCCTGGGCCACATGCAGCCCGTGGGTTGGATATGCCTGGCCTAGACCTTCTAACAAATGCCATGTTTATACAGCAAACAGTCTTGGAAGTGAGAGATAGTGGATCCCTCAGGAGAGAGTTGGAGACTCCCCAAGGTAGTAAATATAAAGTGCTCTCTTCTCCTCCCTGGAGACATTTTCTTTCATTTTAGAGTCACCCATAATCTTTCTCTCTGAAGAGGAAGACAAGCAAATGGGCCAGCAGCCCATCAAAGTTTTGAGTCTTCTAATCTGAAGGTTGCTTTGCTATGTGGCACTTGTCATATCATCTTGTGGGAATTAGGGCACGAAGAACTGACACAAGATGGCGGCTGTTTTGCCAAGAGTAATAAACCATTTCTGATTCTGACTGACCAGGAGTTTGGTGTCTTCTGTGAGTCAATGCATACAAAACTGGCAGGCTAACTGGTGAGTTTGCAATTAGGGTAAAAATCTCAGATGCTTCACAGTTTCAGACTTAGCACCCAGTTTTCAAAATTTCAAGCAAAGTGATTAGGGAACATTCTGGCTCCTTCTCCCACAAACACAGCACTGCCAACTACTCTTTTGTGTTATGCACGGCAGTGAAATACAATCTTAATTTTAAAATAGTGTCTTGTACGATGAGAAAAATATAACATCAAAAAATAACCAAGGATTTATTCAAAAATTTTTTATGGAAACTGACCAATTTAGCTTTAGCTTACTTTTATTTAAACTCCATTAAGGATTTCTTGGATGATAGAGGCTAATGGTGTGATGGTTGGTTCATCTTCTCGGCTTGATACAATGTTATACCCTCACCACTTTGTTGTTGTTTGCAAGAAATGTGTGCATCTATGTTTCAAAATTGAAGAAATTGGTAAGTATTTATTGGGAGCTATTTCAACATAAAAATTATGTCGTAATTAAAATGATAGTATTCTATATCCCCTAAAACATTATTGTGCTTTGTGGCTGATGACGTCTATGGTTCACAGTCATGGTGCCAACTTTGTGTTGCGGGAGTGTGCATAGCTCTCATGATCGTGGTGAAGCAGAGCCTGTCCCAGCCCCGGGAGATTATACCAGCTATGATAATTCCTATTTGCTGATGATGTGCCCAGGAATGGACAGTTGACCCATTTGTAGCTAAAATGTAAAGAGAAGCGTGCTGGGAAGAAGCATTCCATTCCAAAAAAGAAGACTAAGTTTCTAAGAAGAAGTCCTTTTTCCCTTTTGGCTATTTGGAATGTAGACATGATCCTTGGGTTGTCATAGCTGTTTTAGGACAAGATGAGAGGAAAAGTCAACACATTCAGGATGACGAGTACAATGGTCACTTCTTGAGAGCACCCGCTGAACAGCTCACCCAGCCCCAACAAGCCTTGCCTCCCAGCTTCTCACTGTATGAACAAAATAAACTTTTGTTTATTAAAGCCACTAAAAAAAATCAGACTCTCTGTTCTTGGCAACTGAACCCCTCGTGGCTGTATACAAAGAGAGTTCATAAAGGAGATACATTAGTTTAAAAAAAAATTGCCAAAGAATTAATGTATTGCATCAACATTTTAATTTTTTAAAGCATATTTATCAGGATAAAAAGATTTGCAACATTGATGATTCTTTTCTTTCACCAAAGTTTGATATAAAACACTGGCTTTAACTGTTCTTTTGCTACAGAATATCAGTAATAAACGCACAATTAGTTTTTTCAGTCATAAAGGTTCATTTTATTAATGAGATTCTTATCTCAATCTTCCTTTATTTAGATTCAGAAATATCATTGAGGTCTGAGTTACATGAGGTTTAAGTGGAATCTTATTAGTTCATAAACAAAGTACCAGATATGATAGGCTTTCAGCAATTAAAGAAAATATTTTTTCTTTAATAATGGAATGTGTATAATAGTATAGAGGTCAACATAGTCCCTCTAAATAATTACTGAGCTCTGAAAGATACATTAATAGTTATTTTCTAACTAGTAGTTTTAGCAAGGAGAATAAGGGCAACTATCTGACTAATCCTCCAGTACAGTCTCAAATTCATTCTAAAACACAAAAACAAAAAAAAACCCTAAAATCTCTCTATTCCAGATAGCTACTACCAACACATTAAATTGGGCACACAATATAAAACCTATGTACAGTCTTGGTTTAGTGACTTAGCAGTTAATTTCAACATGATTATTCAGTTTCATTTTAGTTGGTAAGCAGATAACCTAAGCATAAAACTCTTATTTCCCTTACTATATTTCAAGTAAAATAAGAAAAATAGAGCCCACTTCAGCTGACGTCACTGATTCCAAAATCTCACAGATCCAAATAGTCGTGCAAAATATAGCAACCACAAACAGAAAACGCTTCACATAACGTCCTTTATTTATAAGCTGAATAACAAAAGAAGTCTACCACTTATGTCTTTTGCTATAACAATTTCAAATAATTAACTGAAATGCAAATAATTTCACTAGACTCCACGATTACCATATATATGTGCATGTGTGTACACACACATATGTAATCTTCATATGCAAATGTATATTATTCATATGTATTTTGAGCTGCTGAAATGACTCACAAGAAAGGAAAAAAAGACAAAAATGTCTTTTTAGCCTAATTTAGGGCTGGCAAAGTATAAAACTGACCAATGCAGATGGATGTAGCGGAAAAAATAACAGCTTTGCAACCAGATAAAACTGGATGTGAATCCAATTTCATGAGGTTTGAGTTACATGAGGTTTAAGTGGAATCTTATTAGTTCATAAACAAAGTACCAGATATGATAGGCTTTCAGCGATTGTTGATTCCTTTTTATTTCTATTAGAGCTAGACTAAACACTCTTGTAAGGCTGGAAATATGCCCTACTCATCCCTATATCCACAGACTCTAGAATACAAAATGAATGTTCACGGTTTGTAGAACCAACATTCACCCAGTCATTTTGAAAGGGAGATAGTACAGGGCTTGATGGGCAGTAGTTACAAAGGAAAAACTTCCCTTTCAGTAGGACTTGAAGAAAGGGCTTTGTGCACCTCTGAACTACAACATACAGAGGGAGACTTAATGGAAAATTCATTCAGCATGATGGCATGGGGCAAAGTTCAGTGCAGTGTGGCAGCAACTTTCAATACTGTTTGCTCCCAGAATTCAGTTGATTGTCAAACCTATGGGGAATTCCTACCTGGAGTTAAGTGAGCAGAAGATCCTCTTTTGAGGATTTAAAAAAAAATCTATTCTCTACACAAATTCTAGAAATGACCTGGTATACTTATTTTTCACCATCTGTGAACCAAAAGGCAAAAGACTGGTTAGAAACTGACCGGCAGATGTCTATAGCTCCTGTGATGGGCATGAAGTCACAGCAGAGCTGATGTTTTAAGTGAAATGAGGACGTAGGGACAGTGAATTCTCTGGCCATGGAACCAACCCCTTGAGAGAAAATGTTGGTATTTGTTGATTTGGTTGTTAAACACAATGCAAATGCTTGACCCAACCTCTACACTTGTAAGTACAGTCTATTCCTTTTGTAGCCTGAGAGGGAAAGAAAGGGCATCTTACTCCTTCCTTCGATCTGTGCCACTTTTATCACCTGCCTTTATATTGTGGGTGTGTGTGTGTGTGTGTGTGTGTGTGTGTGTGTGTGTGTGTGTAATAGTCGTTGCCCAAGTCTCCTTTCCAAAGAGCTGGTGAGAACTAACCAGCTTGCTAGAGGCTTTTTCGTTGTGAACACGAATGGCATTACTATTTGTCATCTTTAATATTTTTAGTGATTCATCTCTGAAATTAGATCAAAGCCCTGACCCATTTAACTCTGGTGGCTGAGAATTGACAGAAGGCCATAACTTGGGCATATCGCAATGGCTGATGATTGCTATTACATAAAAGTCATGAATAAATGGTAACATGTTAAATATCACCATAGAAGGAAGGAAAATGTAGATGGCTCATGTTGTAATTATAATAACCTTACAGAGAAGGTTTTGATGATGTATCAAGGAAAAAATTTCCTGACAACTCAGGTAAACATCTTATATCATTTCAAATACAGGCATACCTCAGAGATATTGTGGGTTTGGTTCCAGACTGCCGCAATAAACCGAGTCACGATATTTTTCATATCCAGGACATATAAAAGCTATGTTGCACTATACTTTAGTCTATTAAGCATGCGCTAGCATTATGTCTTTAAAAAAAAAACAATGTGCATGCCTTAGTGAAAAATATTTATTTTACCCAAAAATGTCAACACAGAGACACAGAATGAACACATGCAGTTGGAAAAATGGCACCAACACACTTGTTCAGGGTAAAAGTGTGATGTCTGCACAGTGCAATAAAGCAAGGCGCAATAAAACAAGGTGTGCCTGCATTAGATTTGCAGGTTTTTTCATTTCTGGGAGGATATTGGATTAAATACCTAAAAGCTCCTTTTACTAAAAGCAGCTAAAATGGGGAGGGGTGTTAAAAATCTTTTAAAATATATTGTGAAGCTGGCAAGAAAGAAAGGAATTTACAGAGGCAAAAAAAGAAAGAGAGAAAAAAAAAAGAAATTAGGAAATCACAAGCTCCCAGGGTCACATGTGACTTCTGCAGGGTCCTGGTGTTTAATGATAAAACAGAAGACAGAGGCAGAAGCTGGGACCCTGAAGGGTTCATCTCAGAAAGAAATAACTCTGTTACACAGAGGAGAGAACAAGGATGCTGGCTTGTCTCATCCTGACCTGTGTGGACAGAAAAGCAATTCTGTCCTGTGGATGCATAACAAGACAGCTAGGTGTGCATCCTGAATTTCTGGGGTCCAAACCTTCAGCAGATTATTAGCAAAAAGAATACACAATTATAAATACAAGGTTAAGTATTAGAAACATTTATTTAGACTAAGAAAACAAATCACAACAAAATATAAATTTCTAAAAGCTGACAAAGATCACAAACATCAGAAAGAAATGTGTATACATGAGAAAGCCCAGAAAAATGTAACATGTTTTATTAAATAATTGCCTAAACATACCACATTAATACAGATGGTGCCAAAGTTTGTTTGTTTGTTTGAATTTTTAAAAGGGGAAAAACTGTATTGCAATTATAATACTCAATAACATGAATACAAGTCACATTTGACTTCTACAATTACAAGAGGTGCTCAGAGTGGTTATCATCAGCATCTGGACAATCTGATTACATTGAACATCTCTTAAAATGTGTGTATACTTTTTTGGTCCACCCCTGGTAGTATTTTCCTGCACTGTTGGCTGTAAATTCTTTGACGAACTCTTTTGTCATATTAATTCTACTGAGAAGGTAAAAATATAATTTTGTCTTTCTTCCAGCATGTTTGATCAAAATCACAGTTTCATCAATATTTAAAGCAGTTTTCTTCTGCTTTACAACTTGTTATTGATGACATGGAAATCTTTACAATTATAGCCAAATATGGCAAAACTTCTACTGTTTCTTCATTTTTGACCTGAAAAACTTCAGGGAATTTTGCATTTTCTTGGGCAGTGACCAATCTTAAACACTCTTCGAATGATGATATTCACTAAGCAGTTTGTCTTCTGTGTCCTCATTATACTGACATAGCATGAGTTTTGTGTTTTTGTCCTCAGTGTTAATATCTCCTGTCAAAACAGCGAGAAGCTTAAATCTTTTAAAAATGTGCTTATATGTCTCACCTCTTCTCATCAGTTGGGTAATAAAGCAATCCAAGAGTCTATCCACTACTTCTATTTGAAACTTATCTCATCCTAATAATGAAATATTGCTTTGGTATGACAGATTTTTAAAAAATTTTGTTATTAAACAATTTACTTTTTGATGTCAGCATAACTTCTTTTGATTTCATCGGTCATCTTTACTGCTTTTGTTTCAAATTCCATTTTCCTGGATTATCTCTCACTTCTTTAGGAAATAAATGTAAAGATGACAAAATATATCTGCCTTAGTTTGTTTGTGCCGATATAAGAAAACACCCAAGACTGGGTAATGTATAAACAACATAGATTTATTTCCCATAGTTCTACTCCCTCAAGCTCCCCTTCCTTTGTTTAAGAAGATTTCTTTAATTACAATTTATAAAGAAGAAGCATTTAGAAAATTATGCTATAAATTTATAAAGAAGAAGCATTTAGAAAATTATGCTATAAATTTATGAGTAAAAACTTATAAATTCACACAGAAGAATCGCTTAAACAGGTTTTCATCCAAATGGAAAAGATTTTAAACTATGACAATCTGTTGCATATGATTTAAAATGAAAAAAAAAATTATTAAACCTAATGTGTAAGTATAATAGAATTAAATTTCCATATTTAAATGAGCCTAAAAGCTGTCTAGTGTAAATGCTATTAGACCTTTCCTTTCTGTGCGTGCTTCTGGCTGAGAATGAAGGAAGAGACCGAAACTTCAAGTGACTAAAATTCTTCAAGTGGTTTCTTGTGACCACCTGTAAAATCTTTTCTTTAGTGTCCAAAAAAAAAGATAACAAGTCTTGGATCTGAAACCAGAACCGATGTGCTGAGTCAGCTTCAGCTCAAATATTGCCATACACATTTGATGGAGGATTTCCCAAGATGAGGTTACCAATGGCAGTGCTTGCCATCTTGATGTTTTGGAAAGAGACAAAGATGTGTACTTTCATATCAGCCAAAACTATACAACTCTGTGTCACATTCTGTATGGTGAAGCTGGTTTTTCCTTCTTTGCCAACAATTTTTCCAATTGTCCTGGACAGATGGTCTCCCTTTATGGGCTTAACATCTGTAATTTCAAAAGACTCTAGCCAGAAGTCTTCGAACCTGATGAGCACAAGTACATTCTCTACCTGAAACCCGAAAATAAAGGCTGTCAGGAAATCAGCTGCTTGTGGCAAAGCACTAACATCCATGGCTTCTTTACAAGTTCTGATTTCTACATTCCTTGATTTCAAATTAAAAAGTACCTGAAGTCTCAAATGCTCTATAATAAGAGTAAATATCTTATTCAGTTTTCTTTTAATGCTGTGCATCTCTGCGTTGTGACTGGGATTTTCCTTGTTTTGTTTTGTATTTTGTTTGTATTTGTTTTCTCTTTCCACCTCAGGAGAGGGCAAGAAGATGAATCCCTTCACAGACCGGGCCTCCTCTCTGACCATGAACCTGTGTCCCAAACCTCCCTGCTGAGGACAGTTGCTCAGCCTGATACTTTTCTCCTGCTGGCCACACTTGCAGGTGAACTGGGCAAAGCCCACCCTGGCCTCTATCTTGGCTTCTATCTCCAGGAGACTCCCCTGATCCTTTTTATAAGGGTCCTAATCCCATAAGCCTCTGCACTCATGACTTAATCACTCCTAAAAGACCCCACCTCTTAGTACTATTACATGTGTGATTAAGTTTCAACATGTGTACTTTGGGGAACACATTCAGACCATAGCAAGTCTAAGTAGAAGTCTATAACTAATGACCTATTTATTAAGGCATTCCAAAACATCTTTCATATTCTAGTAAAAATGTTACCTTCTCAATTCAATTTTTCCTCAGATCCCCAAAATCCCCAAGGCTACCCCAACACTACCTAATATGAAAGGAAGTGTAACAGAGAAGACATTGGGACACTCACAGTTTAGATATCATACTTTTACCATATTGATAAAACTTATGACATGGTGAGCACATTGCTAGGACTTCTCCAGGCCTCGGAAGAAAGTGAGGTATGTCATAGGGACAAGTCGCAATAGCTTTATTATTTGCCCAGGGAATCTACGTTCCAAGCTAACCCTCATAAGTATCAAAAGCTGGAATCCCTGCTATTGGTGTAGTACAAAAAACCTCAAGAGCAAAATTTAATTTAAGGTAATCCCCATTTGGCAGGGCCAGTACTAGGCAATCTGGGTAAAACAAGAAAAAAAAAAGAAGGAAATATATATTATGCAGCCATAGAGAAGGACAAAATTATGAACTTCACAGCTTCTTGGAAGGACCTAGAGTCTACCATACTGAGTGATCTATTACAGAAACAAAAAACTGAGTATCGCATGTTCTCACTCATAAGTGGACCTTGAACAATTAGCATAATACTATAAGAAAAGGATTGTCAGTAATGGGAAATTTCCAGGGGTGGGGGAGGCAGGATTGTCAGTAGTGGGATTATGCCGAGGGAGGGAGGGCACACCTCATCAACAAGAGTAACTGCATAATGAACATTTTTATACTTAACCCTGAATTGTACCTCGCATCTTTAAAATAAAAATAAATAAAAACTGTGAAGTCTCCTCTGGGGAGATTAACTGTTTATTCTTATCCTGAAATAGTTCCATCATGCATGAGTACCTGATGAAATCACAGACATCAGAATGAGATCTGTAAAACATCAAATAACGGAACTTGGGATAGAGGAAATAGGTAGATTTTGAATACATTCAGAAGCATCGAAGATATGCAGAGAAACATGGCTCAGGAACAAGAGTCTGTTTTTTAAAAGCATAATTGAAAGTGAGTCAAATGGAACTGTAAACAAATACAAGCAATTGAATTTAAAACTCAATAGACAAGTCAAACAGGAAATGGGGCACACATGAAAAAGGGATCCATAGACTAGAAGAGAGAGTAAAGGAAATATCAAAAGTGCAACTCAAAACTAAGAGAAGCACATATTAGAGGTTGCAAGGCAAACTGGCTATTTTGAAAAGGGATAACAAATGTCAAATAAATATTTCAGAAGATGATTATGACATTATTGAAGAGATTATAGCTGAGAACGTTCCAGGTTTGTTGACAGGCAAAAGTCCTCATTTTCAGAAATCTTAATGAACCTCAAACAGGATAAATTAAAAGACATATCTACATATTCATAGCACAGTCAACTGTACAAAGATTTTTTTTAAAAGGAAGGAAGAAAGAAAGAGAAGAAAACATTTTAAAAGCAACCAGAGAAAGAAAACAGATTACCTAATGAAAGCACTAATGACTAAATTCTCAACAACATTCAAAATCACAAAATAGTAAAATTATATCTTCAAGATTCTGAGAAAAATAACTATAAACCTATAATTAAGTGCCCCCCAAATTATTTCAAAAATGATGGTAAAATGAAGACACTTTTAGAAAAATCGAAACCAAGAAAGTTTATCACTTACAACCAGTAGAAACTCACCAAAGCACCAAAGTAAAATATCTAAAGGGTGTAGTTAAAACATAAAGAAAAATTTTATTACAATTTTTCCAAAATTCAAGAGAAAATAATAGAAATATGTACCAGCAAATATATGGGTAAATCTAAACAAATAAGATATATGAAATGATGATAAAACAACAATGACCAATTATTTGTGGAATAAAAAAAAACGTGAAAGGCTTGAAATAGTTTAACACTAAAGCATTTAGGTTGGAAAGAAGTGATCTAAAATGCTCTAAGGATCTTTGAATTATTCTGAGATAGGGTAAACACTGATAAATGAATATAAAGGGCATAATTTCCAACATAATAAGAGGAGAAAAATGGAACACAAAAAAGGAAAACATTAGAAAGTGAAGAAAAGAGAAAATAAAACAGAAAAAGTGAAACAACTAGAAAGCTCAAAGTAAGATGGTAGAAATAGACCCAAACATGAGAATTTAGTCAGTATAAATTTATTAAGCATTCAGTTAAATGATGAAAATGATCAAAATGGACTAAAACACCAAATCCAGCTATTTGTTATTTTTGAGAGACATATGTAATACATAAAGACATAGACAAATTCAAAGTAAAGGGATGGAAAAGTTATAGACAATGACAAATAGCAGTAAAAAGATTCAGGTCAAACAACGTAAATTCAATCCTTTTGGAGGTAAAACAAAAAAAAAGTTCTAAAATTATATTTATTTAATATGCTTGCCTCAAAATTATTTTTAAATGACACAATTAAAAAGCACAATCTCATTCACAATAGTAACAACAACAAAAAATACCTTGGCATCTTCCTAACAAGACAAGTGAAAGACCTTTACAGTGAAAACTACAAAACACTGTTCAAAGAAATCAAAGATGACACAAACAAATGGAAAAATATTCCATGCTTATATATTGGAAGAATCAACCTTGTTAAGATGTCCATTCTACCCAGGGTAATCTACAGATCTAATGCAACACCCATTAAATTACCAGCAGCATCCTTCTCAGACCTAGAAAAAGACAATACAGAAATTTATATGGAAACACTGTTTCCATATAAACATGAATAGACAAACATGAATAGACAAACATATTCATAAACATGAATAGACAAAATGATCCTCAGCAAAAGAAACAAAGCAGGAGGTATCACATCCCCAGACTTTAAGCTTTATTATAAAGCTACAATAATCAAAACAGCCTGATATTGGTACAAGAATGGACATATGAATCAATCGAACAGGATAGAGATTCTGGAAGCAAAAATCTCAATTTCTCAACCAACTCATATTTGACAAAGCCTCCACTAACAATCACTGGCTCTGGATTAGGCGCACAAAGAGTGTTCTCCCATCTCTCACCCACCCCCTGTGAGCCAAGCTGCCACAACATGGCACCATCTTGAGACTAGGACGATCTCTGGCATACACCCTGCTCTGGGGTCCAGCAGCCATTGCACCTCTCCAGCACTGGGCCCCTTCTTCATTTAGCCAAGCTTATATGGGTAGCTGAATGCCACGATCCCAGCTGTGCAGAGCTTGGGCCCAGGATTGGCTATGACTCTGGTCCTGCACAGTACAGAAACTGGTACTGCCACTGTACTTCCAGTCTGCCAGTCCCACCTAGATCAAGTCCACCCTTGAGCCAGCCAAACTGCTATGCACTCTCCCCCCAGCAGGAGAGGCCTCTGAGTTCCTTGGCCAGTGGAGTAGATACATGACAGTACAAGGATCTGAGACAACCCTACTGCTCCCCTGCTCCCTGCAAACACACCCCTGGTCTGCTCAAAGATTTTGTGCAACAATAAACACCTGAGAAACAGTTCTATAAGCTTCCCTTGGTGGACAGCTCCTGGGCCTCTAAGTGGTCTTGCACCTGCTTCCAAGACTTGAGAACCAGCCCCAGCAAACAGATTCCCAGGTAGATCAAGCAGCTGTGTGACTACATCTCAGGCTCGAGATACAGTCCCATGAGCCGCCACCAGCAAGCACACTCCCAAGTCGAGTAAGCAGGCCGGAGTCTAAGCAGCAGCCCCATGGGCTACCTCCCACAGAAATGCCTCCAGGCCAGTCAAGCAGCAGTGCAACCTTGTCAAAGACCTGAGAAGCTGCTCTGTGATTTGTCCTGGCAGACGTACCCACAAGTCAGGTGAGCAGTTATATACTCATGCCCTGAGTCAGAGAAACAGCCCTGTGAGTCACCCCCACCAGTCATGCACCCGGGTCAGCCAAGAAACCATATGACTGTGCCTCATGCCTGAGAAACACCCATCTCTGCCCCTGGCAAACACACCTTCAAGCAGCTGTGCAGCTGTGTCCTGGGCCTGAAAAACAGCCTTGCGGTCCACCACTGGTGGACACACTCCCAAACCAGCTAAGCAGTCTTTTATCTGCTTCCTGAGCCAGAAAACCATCCATGCAGGCTGCCCTAGCAGACATGTCTCCAGGCCCGTATCCTGGGCCTAAGAAACAGTCCCACAGCCTGCTCCTGGAAGGCACACCTCCAGGTCAACTGAAAAACCATATACTCATGCTTTCAGCCACAGTAACAGCCCTGTTGCCCCAACACCACCAAGCCAGATCCCAATTTGTACGACCTACTGTATACACACACACACACACACACACAAACACACACACTTGACCTGAAAAACAGCTCATTGAGCCAACCCTGGAAAAGCCAAGCCATTGTCTCCACAAACTCTCTCAACATAGGCTACTGAGAAACTTGCAAACATCACCAATGTGGATTATAGTTGAAGAAGCTATGTGAAGACTATACTACTATATTCACCTAGAACCAAGGCCAACATGCCCCACCCAACTGATACCCCAAGTCCCATTCATAGAAATAAATCTTTCCCTACTAAACTACTCCAGAAATTTAAAGTGGTAACTTTTCCACCAGATGTACAGAAATCAACATAGGGACACATCAACCATGAAAAAGCAAGGGAACATGTCACTTCCAAGGAAAACAATAATTCTGCACTAACAAATCCCAATCATCAGGAAATATATAAAATGCTTGACAAAGAATTCAAAATAATAATCTTAAGGAAACTTGGTGAGATACAAGAGAATACAGATAGACAATTCAATGAAATCAGGAAAATAATTTATGATTTGAATGAGAAAGTCAACAAAGAGATAGATATCATACAAAAGAACCAAACAAAAATCCTAGAGCTGAAGAGTTTAATGGATAAAATAAAAAATAAAATTAAGAACTTCAATAACAGACTAGACTGAGCAGAAATAAGAATTCCTGAACTTGAAGATAAGTCTTTTGAAATAACACAGGCAGACAAAAAAAAAAAAAAGAAGAAGAAGAAGAAGAAGAAAACCTATAAGATTTATGGGACACTATTAAGTGAACAAATTTTCATATTATAGGTGTTCCAGAAGGAGAAAAGAAGAGGTAAGGGAAACAGATTTAATGAAATCATAGCAAAAAAAACTTCTCAAGTCTTGAAAGATGGATATCCGGATCCAGAAAGCTTAAACAAACAAACAAAAAAAAGCAAATAAACTCAACCCAAATAGGTCCTTCCCGAGGCCCATTATAGTCAAAATTTTTAAAATCAAAGGCAAAGAATGAAATCTAAAAGCAATGAGGAAAAATAGTCAAGTCACATATAAGAGAACTCATTAGACCAACAGCGTATTTCTCAGCAGAATCCTTTCAGGCCTGGAGAGAATGGTATGTCATATTGAAAGTAATTGAAAAAGAAAAAGAAAAAAAATTGTCAGAAAAGAATAGTATGCCCATTAAATGTATCCTTCTGAAATAAAGAAGAAATAAAATATTTCACAGACAGGTAAAAACTAAGAAAATTAATCACCATCAGACCGAACTTATGAGAAATACTCAGAGAAGTGTTACATCAGGAAGTGAAAAGATGATACCCACCCTCATGGAAACATGTAAAACTATAAAACTACTGGTGGAGCTGATGCATAAAGGAGAAAAAGAACACAAATCAAACCTTATCAATAGAAAAAGTCAACCGAAAAGCAAAAATAAACATTAAGAGAGAATGTAGGGAGAAGGGGATATTAAAAAACAACCACAAGACAATCAATAAAATGACAGGAGTAAGTCCTCACCTATGAATAATAACCTTGAATGTAAATTGATTAAATTCCCCACTTAAAATATATACCTTAATGGATTAAAAAAGACCTAACTATATGCTCCCTACAATAAACTCACCTCATCTGTAAAGACACACTAGACTGAAAGTGAAGGGATAGAAGAATGTAGTTTATGCAAAAATAAACCAAAATGACTGATACTTATATCAGAAAAAACAGACTTCAAGTTAAAATCTGCAAAAGAAGACAAATACGAACATTATGTAATAATGAAGAAAATAATTCAGCAAGATAATATAACAATTATAAATATATATGTACCCCCAAAGTGAAGCACCAAGATATGTAAGGCAAATCTTATTAGATCTAAAGAAGAGAGAGACCTTAGTAAAATAATAGTTGGAGGACTTCAACACCTCATGCTCAGCATTGTACAGACAGACAGACAGAAAATCAACAAAGAAACATCAGACTTAAACTGTACATAGACCAAGTTTACCTAACAGAAAAGAACATTTCACCCAACAACTTCACAATACACATTTTTTTTTCATGATGACATGGAACATTCTATAGTACTGACTATACATTGGGAGACAAAAGAGGATTCAAGAAATTTTAAAAATAAAAATTATATCAGTATCTCATCTGATCACAATAAAAAAAACTAGATGTTAATCATAAGAGGAACATTCAAAACTGTATCACCACGTGGAAATTAAATAACATGCTCCTGAATGACCAATGAGTAAAGGAAGAAATTATGAATGATATTTAAAAATTTCTTGAAACAAATAAAAGAAACACAGCATATTAAAACCTATGTGAAGCAGCAAAAACAGTACTAAGAGGCAAGTGTATAGAAATAAGTGCCTACATTTAAAAAAAAAAGAAAGATTTCAAATATGTAACCTAGTGATGCATCTCAAAGAACTAGAAAAGCAAGAACAAATAAAACCCAAAATTAGTAGAGGAAAAGAAATCAAAATGATCGAAGCAGAAATAACAAAATTTAGATTAAAAATACAAAGGATCAAAAAAAGCTATTTTTTAAAAAGATAAACAAAAACCAACAAATTATTAGCTAGAATAGGGGAAAAGATAAGACCAAATAAATAAAATCACAAATTAAAAAGAAGATGAACCAATGGATACTACAGAAATACAAAGGATTATTAGAGCCTACTATGACTATGTTAATAAATTCAAAATCTTAAAATAAACAAATACATTTTGGGATACATACAACCCACCAAGATTGAACTAAGAAAAAAATAGAAAACTTGAGCAGATCAATAACAAGTAACAAAATCAAATCAGCAATAAAAATATTCTAACAAAGAAAAGTCCAGGAACAGATGGCTTCACTACTGAGTTCTACTGAATCTTTAAAGAATTAATACCTAGTCTTCTCAAATTATTCCAAAGCATAGGAAAGTCTTCATTACTATTTCTACAAGGCCAGCACAACCCTGATATCAAAACCAGATAAGGACACAACAAAATATACAACTACAGGTCAATATTCCTGATAAACATAGATACAAAAAGTTCTCAACAAAATACTAGCAAGCCAAATCCAACAGCACAGCAAAAAGTTAACACACCACAATCAAGTGGGATGTATTCAATGAATGCAAAGATGGTTCAACAGATGCAAATCAATAAATGTCATATATCAGGTAAGGGTTGATAGCCTGTTAAGAACAGAGCTGCACAGCAGGAGATGATCGGCAGATGAGTGAGCCACATTTCATCTGTATTTACAGCCACTTCCCATCGCTCACATTATCACATGAGTTCTACCTTCTGTCAGATCATTGATGGCATTCAATTCTAGAGCACAAACCCCACAACAAACTACACATGTGAGGGATCTAGATTGTGTGCTTCTAATGAGACTTGAACACCTGATGATCTGAGATGGGGCTGAGGCAGTGATGCTAGTGCTGGGGAGTGACTGTAAATACAGATTAACATTAACAGTGAGGTTTGACTGAACATCCCCCACCCACTCACCACCACCCATCCCCCCATCTGTGGAAAACTGTCTTCCATGAAGCCAGATCCTGATGCCAAAAAGGTTGAGGACTGCTGTCAGACATCACATCAGTAGAATGAAGGACCAAACCACATGCTCATCTCAATAGATGCAGAAAAGACTTTGGCAATGTTCAATATTCCTTTATGATAAAAACTCTTAATAAATAGGGTACAGAAGAAAAATACCTCAACATAATAAAAACCACATGTGAATAACCCACATCTAACATCTTACTGACTGGGGAAAAGCTGAAAGTTTTTCCTTTTGGAACTGGATCAAGACAAGGATGCCCATTCTCATTCAGCATAATACTGGAAGTCCTAACTAGAGCAGTATGGGAAGAGAAAGAAATAAAAACCATCTAACTTGGAAAGAAGGAAGTCAAATTTTCCCTGTTTGCAGACAACATAGTCTGATATATAGAAGAACCTAAAGACTGTACCATACAAAAAAACAAAAAACCTAGAACTAATAAACACATTTAGTAAAGTTGCAGGATACAAAATTAATATACAAAAATCAGTAGCATTTCTGTACATGAACAACCAACTATCAGAAAAAGAAATTAAGAAGGCAAACCTATTTGCAATGACAATAAAAATAAAATAACTAAGAAATAAATTTAACCAAGGAGGCGACAGACCTATTAAAAGAAAACTACAAAACACTGATGGAAGAAATTGAAGAGAATATAAAAAAATGAAATGACATCCCACACTCATGGATTGGAAGAATTCATATTGTTTAAATGGCAATACTACACAAAGCAATCTATAGATGCAATGCAATCCTTACTGAAATATCAATGATAATCTTCACAGATTTAGAAAAAGGAAGCTAAAATTTGTATGAAACTACAAATAACCCTAAACAGCCAAAGCAATCCTGAGCAAAAAGAACAAGCTGGAGGTATTACACTACCAAACCTCAAAATATACTACAATGCTGAAGCAACTCAAGCAGCATCATACTGGCATAAAAATAGACACATAGACCCATGAAAACAGAACAGAGAACCCAAAAACTAATCCTCATATCTACTGCCAACTTATTTTTTATGAAGTTGACTGGACCACTCATTGGAGGAGAAGACAGGCTCTTCAATAAATGGTGCTGGGAAAATTGGAATGAAAATAGACTTCCATCTTTCACTTTATACAAAGACCAATTCAAAACGTATCAAGTTCCCAAATATAAAACCCAAAACTGTAAAATTACTAGAAGGAAACATAGGGGAAACATTTCAGGACAACACTCTGGGGAAAAATTTGAATAAGACCTCAAAAGCACAGGCAGCAGAAACAAAAATAGACAAACGGGACTTCATTAAATTAAAAAGCTTCTGCACAGCTAAGGTAACAGTAAACCAGAGTGAAAAGACAACCTACAGAATGGGAGAAACTGTTTGCAAACCAGTCATCTGACGGGGGATTCATATTCAGAATATACGAGGAACTCAAATATCTCAAGAGAAAACAAAACAAAAAAAAAAACCAAATAATTCGATTTTTAAAATGGGCAGATGATCTGAACAGATATTTCTCAAAACAAGACATTATAATGGCCGACAAATATATAGAAAAATGTTCAATGTCACTCATCTTAGGGAAATACAAATCAAAACTATACTCAGTTATGATGGCTATTATCCATAAGACACAAAAAATAGCAACTGCTGATGAGGATGCAGAGAAAAGGAAACTCTCCTACACGGTTGGTGGGAATATAAATAAGTAGAGCCACTATTGAGAACAGCATGGAGGTTCCTCAAAAAACTACAAATAGAACTGTCATATAATCCAGCAATCCCACTTCTAAGATTTTGTCCAAAGAAAAAGAAATAATTATAGCAAAGATACATCTGCACTCCAATGTTCATTGCAACTCTATTCACAATAGCCAAGATATAGAATCAACCTAGGTGTCCAGCACCAGATGAATGGATGGAGAAAATGTGGCATATATACATAAAGGATTGCTATTTGACCATAAAAAGAATGAAATTCTGTCATTCACAGCAACATGGATAGAACTCGAGAACATTATGTTAAGTGAAATAATCCAGGAAAACCTAGTTAAACACTGCATGTTCTCACTCATATGTAGAAGTTTAAAAAAAAAGTTAATCTTAAAGAAGTAAAATGTAGAACAGAGGATATGAGAGACTGGGAAGAATGCTAGCATTTTATACCACCATAGAATGACTATGACTATAGTTAACAGTAATATGTAGTTTCAAATAGCTAGAAAAAGACTGAATGTTCCTGAAACAAAGAAATGGTAAATGCTGGAGATGATTGATATACTAATTAACCTGATCTAATCACTATGCATTATATGTATCAAAACAGTAAAAAAAATACAATAGACCAGGTGTGGTGGCCCAAGCCTGTAATCCCAGCACTTTGGGAGGCTGAGGTCAGAGGACTGCCTGAGCCCACGGGTTCAAGTACAGCCCGGGCAACTTGGTGTGCTCTCATCTCTACAATAAATCAAAAAATTAGCCGGGCATGGTAGTGCGTGCCTGTAGTTCCAGCTACTTGGAAGACTGAGGCAGCAGGATTGCCTGACCCAGCAGTTGACACTGGGGTGGCTGTGAGCATGCCACCACACTGCAGTCTGGATGATGGAGTGAGATTCCAACTCAAAAAAAAAAAATACAAGTAAAAAAGAGATCTCACATCCCATTTATACCAGGTTATTTAAACAAATTATATTACTACAAAACTAAAATGCTGGAAACTATTTTAAAAATGATTTCAAAAGCATCAAATGTCTAAAGGAAATATAGAATAAGAAATGATCAGACCAAGAATCAGGAAAAACTGAAGGTGCATAGACACCTGGTATTTGGAACTGCTTTTGCCCTGAAGGTGGCCCATGTTGAAGAGCTTCTTAGAGTTTGCTGCATGAACGTTGAAGTCTAGCAGTTGCCAAGAATGGGGATCCTGATCAATCACTGATCAATCACATGATTGCACTGAGAACAGGCCTGTACTGCAAAAGTAAGGGTGAACTGGAAATGAAAGGACTGAACCCTGACTTGGAGTCCCTTGGTTGTCCCAGAAAATATCAAGATCTGGAAATGATCTCAAACTGCTAGTGCCTATAGGTGCTTGTCAAAAGTTAATAAAACTCTTCATAGGGGAAGACAATGTCTTCCTTAGCCTAACATTATTTCCATAGATAATTATGTTTGATATCCAGCTCAGAATTGCAGATATACAGGCAAATTAAGAGACAAACGAAGGCTTAGAAACCAAGACAACATAAACCAATACAAGGATTTAAGACATTGGAACAAGTAGACCAAAACTAATTATGCGTAATAAAGCTAAGAAGAAAATAGACAAGTTTGAAAACATCAGAGAAAACTGAAGATATATAAAACATTGTAGAAATTTTGGAAAAAAAAAAAGAAAGATAAATTCTAGAATTAAAAAACATTCAGGAACTCAATGGATGAGTTTAATAGAAGATTAGGCAGAACTAAGGATAAAATTAGTAAAATTAAATATAGATCAAGGAAATTATTCTGAATGAAGTACAGAAACAAAAATAAATCAGAAATGTGGAGAAGATGGTGAGCTACATGGAGGTTACAATGAAAAGGTAAGCATTTAATTAGGGTCCCAGAGGGAGAAGTAAGAAAGAATGAAGCAGAGGCAATTCTTGACAAGACGATGGCTGAGAATGTTACAAAACATGAAACATACCAACACACAAATTCAATAATACCAACATATAACAAGCAGGAAAAATTCATAGAAAAACCCACACTTATAGACACAACATACCAAAATGGCAGAAAGTTCACAAAGAGTAAATCATACAAATCAGTATAAGATTGCATTTATCTTCCAAAGAACAGTGGTTAGATTAACATCAATCATAGAAACTAGAAAATAGTAGAATAATATTCACAATGTGCCTCCTTGGATATGACAACCAAAAATATTACACTCAGCAAAAAATATAATTCAATATTAGATGTAATTTTTTTAAACTCAGACAAACAAAAACCAAGAATTTAGTGCTGGCAGACCACTACTGGAGAAACTAGAAGAGGAAGAAAAAGTGAAAATAGAAGGTGGAAAAATCACAAAAATTAAAATTAAAAATAGAATGCATAAGAAAAAATGATTTCAAATTGAAGACTAGAGAGACAGGGCAGGCTGAAGAGCAATCAAGATGGTAACTGTATCAGTAATGCTAAGTAAAAGAGGTTTGTATAGATCATCAAGTGAAATCATATAATAGAAAATATAGCCGGGCTCGGTGGCTCAGCCTGTAATCCCGCACCTTGGGAGGCTGAGGTGAGTGGATTGCCTGAGCTCGCGGGTTCGAGACCCACCTGGGCAACTTGGTCAGACCTCATCTCTACAATAAATCAAAAATTAGCCGGACGTGGTAGCACGCCTGTAGTTCCAGCTACTTGGAAGGCTGAGGCGGAAGGATCGCCGGAGCCCAGCAGGTCGAGGCTGCGGTGGCCAGGAGTAGCCACTGCACTCCAGTCTGGGTGACAGAGTGAGATGCCAAATCAAAAAAAAAAAAAAAAAAGAAAGAAAGAAAATATAGAAAGAATTAAAATACCCCAAAATAATAGCACATAGGAGAAAAAAATTAATTTAAGTATTCCAAGTTCCTTTCACTGTGTGGAGCAAAGTACTGTACAAGGAAAAAAATAACCAAGTGTTGAAAACCTCTTTTTTTTTTTTTTAAATCTCCACATGCCGATTTGGAGTCGGTCTTTCCAGTTCAACTGTATTAAAGGTTGTCTACCATCTTTGATTGATAAAGTAATCACTTTCCAAAGTTAAGTAGCTTTAGCAAAGTATGATTTAGTCATTTACTCACTCAAACATTCATTCATGCAGTCAACAAGCATTTATTGACAACCTGTATACAAGGCACTATGCTTAAGCCATCGGGTCACAACAGGATCTTTTAGCTTCAGTACTACTGAATTTTGAACTGGACAATTCTTTGTTGTGGGGACTGTCCTATGAATTGGCAGAATGTTTAGCTGCATTCCTGGCCTCCACCCAACACATGCCAGTAGCATCACTCCTTCCATTCATGGCAATAAAACCTGCCTCCAGAAATTGTCAAGTGTTTCTTGGGAGACAAAATCATCCCCAACTGAGAACCACTAGGTCACAGTGAGGCTTTGGTCTCTCTGTCTCCATAAAATGAGGACTTGGGCTGCTGTAACTGTAAGGACCTGAAGACTACACCAACCCCCCCTGGCCCTTTTCTCTTCAGTGTTTAGAAACATATCTTTGTGGAATCATAAACAAAAAATATATATCACTGCAGTACATTTCCAGACAATAAAGGTACTATCTCTCTCCTTTTGAAATGCCTGTGTTTCTGGGAAAGAGAATGCAAATGAAGTTGAAGCGGCTAGAAGAATGAGATCTGCAATTATTCTTAATCTATCAAACGTGTCTTACTTTCCTCTGATGGAGAAAATTTCTGGACACCTCTCTATAGAGTTAAATTTTTAAAAAGGCACAGATATAATCTTCCCGAGGGCATCATGCCCTACAACTAAGTCATGAGAATTCCCTGAGGATCACCTGACCAACAGCACTCTAACTCCTCAAATGTAATCCTGTAAGCATAATACTCAGTTTAGGGGTTGATACATAATAGACACTAAATAAATACTCACTGAATGACTGGATGAATTATACTTTGCAAAAGTAAGAACAATGTGATACCAAACTATTGCCATTATCTATAGAAATATTGTTGGCCCTGCTCTGTGATTAAAGATACAGACTTTCTCTTTGTATTTGCAACACTACCAAATGTATCTTGTCTTTTTCCATTGGACGTGAACTTTTACATGGTATTTAACTACGCTTCAGACCAATTTGATGAAGAATACATTTTAAAGAATATTTTTTTAAAAGAGGCATTTTTGAAATCTGTATGCCAAAATCTAAATGTTCATAGGAATATTTGTTTAATTCTATTGTAAGTAATATTTTAATTCGATTCTATATTTTCCCACATTTCTGCTGGATTTTAAAATAAATGTGATTCATTAAAACCTCACTCATTCATTATGAAAATAGAATAGCAACTTATATTTATTGCAAATGGACCATTATGGGAGTAATTTTCAAACTATATTAAGTCCTTGCTTTCTAAAGGAAACCCAAATTTAATTCACATTGCAAGCTAATTATCATTTTAAAAGTTCCAAACCATATTCCTGATTTTACAAATTTTGCTTTGCACACATCTCTCAAGTTAGTTATATCTTTTACATAACAAGTTATAGCATGCATATCTGCCCAGCAGAATTATCTTTTAACCACTTACATAAAGCTTGAACTAAAGGTAGAAATTCTCACTTAGTATATTCTATATTTATATGCAATTTTCTTTCCCACTCTGATTTGTATATGCCTGCCTTGACCCTAAGAAACTGTAAAATCATCTTCTCTTTTCTTTTCTATTTTTGTACCATGTCATTTTTCAAACCCTAAAATGCAACACAGAATTCAAGCAGCATGATACAAGCTTTAAATACAGAGTTTAACCCTCTTTGCAGATGTCACATCCATCATTCAAAGCAGGTTTTATGTACTTACCATGTTACAAGACTCATAATACTCTTTATTACCCAGAACAGGCAGATACAATTTAGTTTCCCAGGGGAAAGGAAAGAGCCCATGTATTACTCATGGAGATGCCTCATACAGTAAAGTCAGTCATTCTTTAGCAGCTATAACTGAGAAGCCAGAAGATGCTATTTTTGAGGGTTAATTTACCAACACAAGCAATAGCACCAGGTTGCTTTGAAATGGCATCAACATGGATGTCAGCAAGAACCAGAGGGACAGGCTTGTTTCTACTGCTGGTTCCCTTCCCTGGATCTATATACCTCCTTAAAAACAGATCACCAGCAGTCAGAATTCTCAAATGAAAAGCTCTGGCCTTCTAAATTTTTTACAACGTAGTTTCACAAAGCATCTCAGTTTAGACATCATAGCTATTTAAATCTTACTCAGGAACATGATGAAGTATTTAATGTTGGCCAAAGATAATCTCGAATGTTAGTTTCGTTTAGTAGATTCTAAACTTAAATAAGAGTATAATCTAGGGATTGTTTATAAAGACAATCAAAAACTTTAAGTCCGAATTAAAGGTGTTGATGCTTTAATATGTAAAAGAATGTTTATTGATAAAGGAGAATGGCTGATGTCAGACATAAATGCCTTACACAAACCTAGTTGATTGTGTCAGTTTAAAACTTTTATTTGTTTAGAAATGGCTAAGATTAATGCCAGATACCAGTGTTATTTTCCTTGGCGTTTATCTTGAAACTGTTGGTAAACTATTCAGATCACATTCGATTATATTTCATTTTTAAGTTTTTCCACAGGCCTCTTAAAATTAAACTTTACTATATAGGAGCCAAGTAGTGCTGTGGTTTGGATGTGTCTTCCAAAGTTTCATGTGTTGGAAATTTAATCCCAATACAACAGTGTTGGCAGTGTGGAGGTCTAAAGAGAAATGACTGGGCCATGAAGGCAGAATCCTCATGGAGAGGATTAATATCATTATCAGGAAGAAAGATGGCTATCAAGAAAGTGGGTTGTCCTAAGGTGAGTGTAGCCCCTGGCACCTCTCTTTGTCTTATATACTTCTGCCTGTCCACCCTTCTGCCCTTCCAACCTTCCGCCATGGGAGGATCTTTGCCAGATGCCAGCACCATGCTCTTGGAATTCCCAGCCTCAACAACTGTGAACCAAATAAATTTCTGCTCTTTGTAAGTTACTTAGTCCTTGATATTCTGTTATAGCAGCTGAAACAGAGTGAGATAAGTGGGCGCTGACAAAATGTGCAGGAAAACTTGCTAGATATGGAAGACGGCAGTATGTCATAAGAGTATCAAGGAATCTTACTTTTGTCTGTTTCTCTTCCATAAAAAGAAAACTTTAAAAATGTAGTCAGCCTCAAGTCACAAACCAAGTATGCAAAAAGATTTCTTAATTTTAGCTTTATTTTCTTTTAATTAACCCTGGTAGTATATTTAGCCATAGGTACTCTAGAGTCCCTCCCACCTCCCTAGCTCACCCCTGTCCAACTCCAGAGATTGGGCCAAGGTTTGTAGGTGTGTCACAGTGCACACAGTCTTTGGAAATGTCCCTATATCACCACCAAATCTATTTGCATAGATAGGTTTTCCTCTAGATCCAAACTGTCCTGGTTCACATGGTTTCTCCTATTCTTTTAGTATTTTGGGGGTACAGAAATATTTGCAATTGCTGAGAACCCAGGGGTAGAGCCTGGCACTCTTAGATGTACCACACACCATTACCTGCTTAGGTCTGGCTAGAGACAGCCAAGATCATTCTCTCTAACTTGTTTCCAATCACACTCATTTTTATGGTATCTGACTGGGACATCATTAGTGCCCTCTGAATAAAGTCTGCAAAGACAGGCCTCAGATGAGCTATGCCTCCTGGTACTCAGAGCCTTGGATAATCTCTTTCTACATTGGATAGGACGGATCCTGTGACTTGAACGAACAAAATGTGGCAGCAGCCATCTGTATCACATTTGGGCTTAAGCCCAAAGGTCCAGCTATTTCCAGTACTGAAGTTCTGGGAGCCCCAAGCCTCCACACAAAAAGTCCAGACACCATATGGATGGGTCACTGGGAGAGGAAAGTAGGGAAAGAGAGGCCTGAGACCACATGTGGAAAGACAGAGAGGCAGTCCTGGCTGGCTGGTCATCCAGCCATCTCCACTAGGACCAACGAGTAAAGCCTCTTTGCATGGACTGGTCTTGGCCACTATCTGGCTACAGTTGTCCAGGAGACCCCAGCTGAGACCAGTAAAAATAAACAAATAAACGAAATGAAAAATCTCTTCAACCCACAGGATCCTGAGAAATAACAAAATGGCCATTTTTAAGCTCCAACTTTTGGTATGGTTTGCTGTGTCGTCATAGAGAGATAAAACAAATAGAGAAGCCGGGCTCGGTGGCTCAGCCTGTAATCCCACGTCTTTGGGAGGCTGAGGTGAGTGGATTGCTTGAGCCCACGGGTTCGAGACCCGCCTCGGCAGCGAGACTTCATCTCTACAATAAATCAAAAAAATCAGCCGGGCGTGGTAGCACATGCCTGTAATTCCGGCTACTGGAAAGGCTGAGGCGGAAGGATCGCCAGAGCCCAGCAGGTCGAGGCTGCGGTGACCGGAAGTGGCCACTGCACTCCAGTCTGGGCAATAGAGTGAAACTCCAACTCAAAAAACAAAAATCAAAAACCAAAAAAACAAATAGAGAAAAGAGAGCGGCCATCTTGCATTAAATACTCAGGGGTTAACTAGCACTGCCTTTAGCCACCTTCAACCCACTCTAACTTCCTCTGTTCCTTTGGCTGGAGTCTGGGAAAGGCTTCCTAAACGATGAGCATTCCCTGCTTGTTTTCTCACTTCTGGCTCTACTAGACACAGGTGAGAGGAAGTCATGATGTTTGACAGCGGAGAACAGGCTCTGCCCTCTCCACCCTCCCCTCTCCTCCCTCCTACCCCAGCCCACTTCTGGGTCACCACGGTCATTCCACCAGCAGTCCCTGTGCGTCTCCCACACACAGGGCCAAGGTTCCTACAAGGGAAGTGCCCCCGGTGGACACTGCCTGGCTGGGTGCACAGGCCCATGCACTCTTGCTTTCCTTGCTAGCACTGTCCCTCCTGGCACACACATTTCCAGCCAGGTGCACGGATCCAGGCAGGGATCCCACAGCCCTGTGCCCCCACAGAGCCACCTTGTTCCAGACAACTGCCAAGAAGAGCAGCTTAGTTGTATGAGTCCACTTGCTTCCACCTGGGGAAAGCCGGAAGCCATGAGGACTTTCGAGAGCCCTTTTCATGTCTTCTGGGCCAGGATGGGGAGAGGCAGGGTTTAGGGTAAAGTTCAGGGTCAGCTGCAGCTGGTTCCCAAATCCAGGGTAGGAAGAGCCAGCATGGAGGATCCTGGTGGGGGCTGGACTTCCCACGCAGTGCCTGCCCTTCCTGGTCTGAACTTGCTCAAGTGCTACCCCACAAACACCTTCTCCAGGAATCTTCCAGGAGGACTACTACCCTGGGAGCCTTTCCCTATGTCCCAGCCTCTGCTGAAATGCCTGCTTGTTTCCCCGTTCTCAACTGCTCAGGCCAGAGATGTTAAAAATAAAAATAACTGACTATTGGGGAGAATTTCTGGAAAATGCCTGCGTCACCAGTCATACTGCACCAGGTCCTGTGTGTGTGAGGTGTTGTATAGATAATGCTGCATGTGTTTCTGTGTGTGAGTGGGAGTGTGAGAGGCTGACTGAGTGGGGACTCGAGAGCAAGTGACCAGGTCCCTCCTGGTGAAGCCACTGGTGCCACCACTGCTCTGCGTGGACCCTAGTGCTTCTCCGAGCGCAAAAGCTGAGTGCCATGTTCTAAAATCAGCAGAGCTTTACCCGAGAAGAATGGCTGGAGTGATTGCGGACCCCAACACCATAGCATTGGGGCAGAATCCTGGCAGCAAGGGCTGCAGAGGGAGTGCAGCAAGGGAGCTTGAGGCAGAGTAGCAGGGAAACAGTAGGAAGAAGTCACCCCAAGCCTGGACTGGGCTCCAGAGCCTTGCCATTGGGTCTGGAGATACAGAGACCATGGTGACTGCTGGAGAGGGAGCGATCGATCCCATTGGTGACAAGGAACAGCAGCTGGCAGAGAAACTGAGCAGACTCTCTAAGCCTGGGCAGAGAAGTGCTCCCCGGCAGCCTCTGCGGAACAACAGGACTGCATCTTGAGGTCAGGCACTATCTCTGTTGCATTGAGGCTGCTCTTTGCAACCTCAGGGAACACTGTCCCAGTGCACAAGTCCTAGCAGGTCACGGCAGATGTGGAACCACAGACGATTCACCCTCCACCCTGAGCCAACTGCTGTGCGATAGACACAGACAGCAGAACTGCCCAAGAAGGAGGCTGGAGAGTGCCTGACTGACTTCCCCATCCCCCCGACCTCCACCCTTAGCACCAAGTGAAAGAGATCAAGAGAGCAGAGCAGAGGCAGGAGGCCCCATTCCCCTGTTGTGAACTGGATGCCCTGGGAGCTGTGACAAAGTTGGGAGAGGAAGGAAGGGGTGAGATCCCGAGAGACACTGTGTCGAGTTATTTCAGCCCCCTTCCCTCACCCAGGGAGTGTGATGGCTACTAATTGCAGGCAGCAGGGGGTGAAGATTCTAACATCTTAAGTTCCAACGTCGCGAATAGGGAACCTGCAGTCACAGCCCTGCAGTCACAGAACCCATCACAAGAGGGAGCCCACCACTCAAAGAGACATACTAAAGCTGAGAACTCTTAATTTGTGTTTGTTTTGTTGTTGTTGTTTTGGGGGGGTATTGATTTGTTTGTTTGATTATCTCATCTGATTGCTTTGTTTGTTAGTTGCTTTTCTCTTCTCTTTCCTTCTTCTATTTCTCTTTCTTTATTTTTTCTGTTTTACTATTTTTTCTTTCTTGTTTTCTTTTTCTACTTTTCTCTCCTCTCTTTCTCTCTTTCTACTCCTTTCTCTTTTTTAACTCTTTTCCCTCTTATACCCTGCCTAGAACACAGGGGTTATGTAAACATACCCACTGTAAGGTCATATTGTACAGAGAGAGACAGCAAGTCGAAGCTGGCACATTCACTAGATAGCAAACATTATGACCTGCCAATAGGTTCAGAATCTTTGCAGCTCCCCCATCCCTGAATAAGTGCTCAAAACTGGAAGGAGACAGCACAATGCCCCACCCAGCCCTACTTCATAATTGAACAAGCCCAGCTCAAGGAAAGACAAAAAGCAGAGCAAATATCAGAAGTGACTGCTTCTCCATTTTCCACTGAGCAACGGAATTAAGGAGAAAGATAGGAGAAATGTACAAATGAAGAAAAACCAATGAAGAGCTTCCAGTCACCACCAGAGCCCCAGCAAAGAGTCAGGGCTAGAAAGAACAGCTTCTGGGGCACAAACATTAGAGATTTCCATCTCCATTCCGGAGATTTCCCAGAATGACAGCACCCAGAAGATACAGAGATCAGAGGATCGTTAGATAGAATTAACAAAAATCAAGAAATGCAAGGGCTAAAATGAAAAGAAACGGCAATGGAGCCAGACAGGCTCAGGAAAGCATACTTAGAAACAACAGAAATAGCTGGGCTCGGTGGCTCAGCCTGTAATCCCGTGCCTTTGGGAGGCTGAGGTGAGTGGATTGCCTGAGCCCGTGGGTTTGAGACCCGCCTGGGCAACTTGGCGAGACCTCATCTCTACAATAAATCAAAAAATCGGCCGGGCGTGGTAGCACATGCCTGTAATTCCGGCTACTTGGAAGGCTGAGGCGGAAGGATCGCGGGAACCCAGCAGGTCGAGGCTGCAGTGTCTGGGAGCGGCCACTGCACTCCAGTCTGGGCAACAGAGTGAGACTCCAACTTAAAAAAAAAAAAAGAAGAACAACAGAAATAAAGAATTCCACCCAAGAAATAAATAACAAACTGATAAGCATGGGAAGCAGAATTGACCAAAGAGAAGAAAGAATCTTAGAGCTGGGAGACCAAAATATAGAATTAACCCAATCTATTAAATATGTTGAAAAAAGAAGAAAGCAGAAACTCTCCAAGAGATGTGCAATTTTATCAAAAAAGCAAGCCTATGTCTAATCAGAATGCTTGAAATAGAAAGAAAAATGGAAAACACCTTGGAGCAAACATTCCATGAGGTCATTCAAGAAAACTTCCCTCATCTAGACAGAGAGATAACTATACAAGCACAAGAGAACCAGAGAACCCCTGCATGACACCTTACGAGAAGACCAACCCCCAAACCATATTAACTCGCCTACACAAAGTAGGTATAAAAGAAAAAATCCTAAAGGTAGTAAGGAAAAACGGTCAGACAGCCTACCATGGGAGAGTCAGAATAACTGCAGACTAATCTGCAAAAACACCACAAATCAGAAGGAATTGTACCCCAATCTTTAATGTTCTCAAACATAAACAATTTCAACCAAGAATTGCCTATCCAGCCAAGCTAAGCTTAATCATGAAGGAGAATCAAAATCCTTCCCAGACATCCTAAGAGAAAATGCTGCTTCTAGAACAGGTCTATAGGAGACACTTTAAAAAGTGCTGTGGACAGAAGAAAAAAAAGAAAGACCATATACATCATAAGACCACAAAGAGAGACGCAGCTGAACATATCGCATACCCACCAAAATGAAAACACACACATATATGAACACAAAAGCTAAATGAAAACAAAACAGCCTTATAAGAGCATTATGTCAGAGACAAATTCTCAAATTTCAATAGTCAGCATGAATGTGAATGGACTAAATGTACCACTGAAAAGACATAGAATGGCAAACTGTATAAAAACACATAACCCAGTAATTTGCTGCCTCCAGGAAACTCATCTCACCAAAGAATGCCCACAGACTCAAAGTTAGAGGATGAAAAACAAATTTTCAGGTGAACAGATCACAAAATAAAGCAGGAGTTGTGATCTTAATATCAGACAAAACAACCTTTAAGCTATCAAAAATTTTAAAAGATACAAAAAGACACAACACAATGATAAAAGGCTCAATCAACAAGAAATGCCCATCCTAGACATATATGTACACAACACAGAAGCACCAACTTTTATAAAGCAGCTACCAAGTAAACTAAAAAGAGATATTGACTCTAACACTGTCATAGCTGGGATCTTAAATATCTCACTAGCAACACTAGATAATCATTGAAGCAAAAAATGAACAAAGAGATCCAGAACCTCAACTGGATGCTTGACCAAATGGAATTAGTAGATACCTACAGAACACTCCACCCAACAACCACAGAATATACATTCTACTCATCACCACATAGAATGTACTCTAAGATCGACCACATCCTCAGCCATTATTCAAGCATAAACAAGTTTCACAAGATTGAAATACTGCCATGCATCTTCTCAGATCACAGTGGAATAAAAATAAATATCATCACCAACAAAATTCCCCCAAAACACACAAACACATGGACACTAAACAGCATGATGCTGAACACCTCCTGGATCAACAAGAAATCAAAACAGAAATTAAAGGATTCCTGGAAACAGATGAAAACAAAGAAATATCTTACCAAAACTTCTGAGATGCCATGAAATCAGTACTAGGAGGGGAATTTAAATCTCTGTGAACACACATCAAGAAAATGGGAAGCAAGCAAGCTGACAGCCTAACAAACCACCTAAGGTAGCTGAAAAGGCAAGACCACCAAAATCCTAACTTCAGCAGAAGAATCCAGATCACCAGAGTAAAAGCTCAAATATAGGATACAGAAGACAAAAAGAGAAAAAAAAAACCCAAGTAAACACAATAAAAAATGCAAAAATCAAGTCAAAACTGACCTTGAAGAAAGACAAATGATTATCAGAGATCACTATGCACACCTGTATGGAAACAAACTCGATAACCTAAATGAAATGAGGCTTTCTAACATCACACAGCCTTCCAAAGTTGAAACAAGAAGAAATTGAGATCCTAAATAGACCAATAAAAACCCAGGAAATTGACTCTGTCACAAGAAAACCACACATAAAAGAAAAAGTCCTGGACCAGACAGATTTCCAGAGGAATTCTTCAAAACATACAAGAAAGAGCTAATATCAATTCTATTGAAAATATTCCAGGCAGCCGGGCTCGGGGCTCAGCCTGTAATCCCAGCACTTTGGGAGGCTGAGGTGAGTGGATTGCCTGAGCCTGCGGGTTCAAGATCCACCTGGGCAACTGGGCAAGACCTCATCTCTACAATAAATAAAAAATCAGCCAGGCGTGGAAGCGCGCGCCTGTAGTTCCAGCTACATGGAAGGCTGAGGTAGAAGGATTGCCGGAGCCCAGCAGGTCGAGGCTGCAGTGGCCGGGAGCGGCCACTGCACTCCAGTCTGGGCGATAGAGTGAGACTCCAACTCAAAAAAAAAAAGAAAAGAAAAGAAAAAGAGAATATTCCAGGCAATTGAGAAAGACAGAACTCCTCCCAAATCATTTTACGAAGCCAACATCACACTCATACCCAAATGGTTAAAGATCCAACAAAGAAAGAGAAGTATAGGCCAATATCCCTGATGAACATAGATGCAAAAATTATCATCAAGAGTCTAGCAAATGGGGACAAACAACACATCTCAAAAATCATCCACCACTACCAAGTAGGCTTCATCCCCAGGATGCAGGGCTGGTTCAACATTTGCAAGACCATAAATGTCATTAAATACATCAACAGATGTAAAAACAAGAACCACATGATTATCTCATTAGATGCAGAAAAAGCTTTTGATAAAATCCAGCATCTCTTCTTGATAAAAACCCTCTAACACCTAGGCATAAAGGAAACATACATCAAAATAGCAAGAGCCATCTATGATAAACCCACAACCAACATATTGCTAAAAGGACAGAAATTGGAAGCATTTCATGTGAAAATCAGAACCAGACAAGGTTGCCCACTCTCATGCCTCCTGTTCAACATAGTGTTGGAAGTCCCAGCTAGAGCAATTAGACAAGAGAAGGAAATCAGCGGTATCTAAATAGGAAAAGAAGAAGTAAAGTTACCCCCTTTGCTGATGGTAGGACCCTATACCTCGACAATCCAAAAAAATCTGTCAAAACCTCCTTGCACTGATAAAGGATTTGGCAAAGTCTCAGGATACAAAATAAATGTACAAAAGAGTCACATTGTTATACACCAACAACAAATAGGCAGAAAGCCAAATAAAAAACATAATTCCATTCACAATAACCACACCAAAAAATGAATTACCTCAGCATTCCTAATGAAACAAGTGAAAAGATCCTTACAATGAAAACTATAAAACACTGCTCAAAGAAGTCAAAGATGACACAAATAAATGGGTAAATATTCCATGCTCATGGATCAGAAGAATCAACGTTGTTAGATGTTCATCCCACCAAAGACAATCTACAGATTCAACGATACGCCCATTAAGTTACCAACATCATTCTTCTCAGAGCAGAAACAACAATTCAGAAATGATTTGGAAAAAATGACCACGAATAGCCAAAATAATCTTTAGTGAAAGAAACAAAGTGGGAGGTATCATACTTCCAGATTGTAAACTTTATTATAAGGCTATCAAAACATCCTGGTATCGATACAAGAACAGGCATATAGACCAATGGAACAGAATAGAGATTCCAGAAGCTGAACCTCAATTTCTCAACCAACTCATCTTTGACAAAGTCTCCACCAAGAACCACTGGGGAGAGGAGAATCTATTCAGTAAATGGTGCTGAAAAATCTGACTGACCACATGCAGAAGAATGAAACAAGACCCCTACCTATCACCATACACAAAAAATCAACTCCAAATGGATCAAAGACCTAAATGTAAAACCCTAAACTTTAAGAATCTTAGAAAGTACAGGAGACATCCTTGTGGAAGTCAGAATAGGTAACCAATTCCTGATCAAAAGCCCAAGCCATAAGAGATAAGATAGACAAGTGGGACCTCATCACCCTGAAAAGCTTCTGCAAAGCAAAACAAACCAAGAGAGCAGGGAGACAGCCCACAGAATGGAAAAAAAATATTATCCAACTGTATATCTGACAAAGGCCTAACATCCAGGATCTACAAGGAATGCAAAGGTGCCAAAAGGAAAAAAACAAACAGCCCCACGCAAGACATGAATACACACTTCTCAAGAGAAGACATGTGAGCAGCCAACAGACACATGAAGAAATGCTCAGCCTCACTAATCATCAGAGAAATGCAAATCAAAACCACATTGAGATACCATCTAACTCCAGTAAGAATGACCATCATTTTTTTTTAAGATATAGGGTAGGTCATCATTGACAAAACAAAAAACAACAGATGCTGGCAAGGATGTGGAGAAAGGTAACACTTCTACACTGTCGGTGGGAAGGCCAAACTAGTTCAGCCTCTAAGGAAAACTGTGGAAATTCCCAAGAGAACTAGAAATTGACCTTCCATATGACCCAGCAATCCCCCAACTGGGAATATACCTGGAGGAACTTAAATCACTCTACAAAAAGATACCTGCATACCCATGTTTATTGCAGTACTATTTTACAATAACGCAAACGTGGAAGCAACCAACTGTGCTGCTCATTGAAATTGAACTGGATTAAAAAACAAATGTGTTAAATATACACGATGGAACATTACACAGTCATAAAAAGGACAAAATTACGGACTTCACAGCAACTTGGATGGATTTAGAGTCTTTAATACTGAGTGATCTATCAACGAAACAAAGAACTGAGTACCGCTTGTTCTCACTCATAAGCAGACCCTGAACATTTACCATAATACTATAAGAAAGGGATAGGCAGTAGTGGACACCGCTTTGGGGAGGGGGGCACACCTCATCAATAAGTGTGTCTGACCTCAAACCAAGTGGGGACCAAAGGGAGGCCTAAACTTTACCTGTATGAGGATCACTTGTATACCTAATCCTGAATTGCACTCCACATCTTTAAAATAAAATAAATTAATTCAAATAAAAATAACCACTTCCAATCTGGACTTGTTTTTTGCTGTACAGGACATTATCAGACCCACTGACAACGTCTCTGCAAGGTTTACAGGTTAGATAATGGCATTTTCAGCTTCCTAACTTTTCATAATTATTCTGTGGCCATGTATGAGAATTCCTTGAATTTGGGAAATATTTCGGGGTAGGAAAGCATCCTGTCCTCAACTTTATATTCTATTATAGAAAAAGGTAGGAAAGAGAGAGAGATGGGTGAAGGGTATCTGGGAATTCTTTATTCCATTGCAACTTTAAGTCTGAAATTGCATCAAAATTTAAATAAACTTATAAAATCAAATAAGACTCACGCCTGGGTCCCACCAAAACGATTTAGCCAGGATCTCTGGGAGGAGGGCCTGGAAATCAGTATTGCTGTAGCTTCCAGTTGATTCCAAGGCACAACACCAGCTCTGCCAACAGGAAGGACCCTCTGAGGGAGAACAAAAGAAAGCAAAGCTGGGGTTGGGGGTGAGAGCCTCCTTGGGCAAGAAGTGCACGGTCACAGAAAAGCAGGCAGTTGTCAGAGCTGATTTCCTACCAGCGCCTCCAGGATTTGCCAGGGGTGTGGATGACAAATGACAGATCCTTGACACACAACGTCACTGTTTTATTTGTTTGTTTTTGAGGTCAGCCTCTCAGTCACCCAGGCTGGAGTACAGTGGCATAATCATGACCATCACTGCTCACCGCAGCCTTGACCTCCTGGACTCAGGAGATCCTTCCACCTCAACATCCCAAGTAGCTGGGATTACAGTCACGGACCCACCATGTCTGGCTAATTTTTGAGCTTTTGTTTTTTGTTTTTGAGTTGGAGTTTCACTCTGTCGCCCAGACTGAAGTGCAGTGGCCGCTCCCGGCCACCGCAACCTCGACCTGCTGGGCTCCGGCGATCCTTCCGCCTCAGCCTTCCCAGTAGCCGGAATTACAGGCATGCGCTACCACGCCTGACTGATTTTTTGATTTATTGTAGCGATGAGGTCTCGCTGCCCAGGCGGGTCTCAAACCCACGGGCTCAGGCAATCCACTCACCTCAGCCTCCCAAAGGCGCAGGATTATAGGCTGAGCCATTGAGCCCGGCTTCTTTTTTTTTTGGAGAGACAAGGTTTTGCTACGTTTCTCAGGCTGGCCTCGAACTACTTGGCTCAAGCCATCCAGATGCCTTGGCTTCCCAAAGTGCTGGGAGAGTGATGCCTTCTTACTTTTCTTACTACAGGGAGCAGTGAACTCTACTACCCTCCCTCCTACCTACCAAACAAAACTCATTGCTTGGTCTATCCTTCTCCTCCTGGGGTCTCACCCCTCAGAATAAGAATCGACCACATGTTTTGGCCATGCTGTACCACAATCGAATGTTTTAAAGTTTTGATGGCATGGGTCACTTTTAGGAATCTTTTCTCTAGTCTGTGTTTTCAAGCTATGTGTTTTACATATGCAGAGTATTTTTGAACATGAATTGGAAGGAAGAAATCTTAAAGCAGAAATTACAGAAATATCTTCAAGTCGCTGCAAGATTCTGAAGCTGGCAACGAGTTTATCTGAGACCAGAATGTGCATCTCCTTCACAGAGAGGTTTGGATTTTTTCTCGTACATAACTTCTATGGCCAGCACTTACTCCACTGAGAGCTTCTAACTGTTTAGACAAATGTTTCCACACATCGTGAGGAAGAGCCCTGTTATTCTCCTTGATTGGAGTGCCCTGGATGCAAGTCACAAGAATCCCCAAAAAGCAAAGAGGCAATGCAGGCGGGCCTGAGAAATACGCTCTCCCTCCACAGAAAGTCTTGATTTGGGGCTGGATCTGGGAGCAGGTGGTTCCGTGGTCAGCAGTTGCAGCCACACTCGGCTCTTTCTATGCCCTTAGTGTCTTCCTCAGTGGAGTGGCTTCGAAAACAAGCTGGCTCGCCTTATAGTCCCAAGAATGCCACTGAGCTCCAGGGCTCACAATCAGATGAAGAGGAAAGAGACAACGCCTCTTTGTGACTTATTGGGAGAAGTAAGTCATTCTCAAGTCCACCCAGCAGGGCTCTCCTTGTGTCATTTTGGCTGCAGTTGAACCACTTTCCGGTCTCTACATTGGCAAGGGGAACACGATTGCCATGTTTAGTGTTGGCTATGCAGGATCCATATCTTAGAGCTGGAAATGGTTTGCATCCCTGAAAGATTTACTCTTTCAAGTGTGGTTCACAGAAGCACAGAACTGGCACCACTGGAGAGCTTGTTAGAAATGCAGATTCTCACGCCTGTAATCCCAGCACTCTGGAAGGCGGTGGCAAGAGAATTGCCTGAGTCTGGGAGTTCGAGACCAGCCTGGGCAACTTGGTGAGACCTTGTCTCTACAATACATCAAAAAATTAGCCAGGCTTGTTGGCACATGCCTGTGGTTCCAGCTACTGGGACAGTTGAGGCGAAAGGATCACCTGAACCCAGCAGATCGAGGCTGCGGTGGCTGTGAACATCCTACCAAAAAAAAAAAAAGGAAAGAAAGAAAGAAATGCAGATTCTCAGGTCCCTCCCCAGATCTTCTGAGTCAGGGTCTGCATTTTAACTAGCACCTCTGATGGTTTAGAAGCACATTGAGGTTGAAGAAACTCCGCCCTCAAAACAGCACTGGGTGGTGGGAAGTGGATACTGAAAGAAATAAAAACAGGTTTCATGGAAGGAAAGGTGGCCAGGGAAGCAGTCACTGATTGGTCCTGCATCATGTCCGTCCTACCTTCCTTTACAATAACAGTGCTCTGAGTCTGAATGTCTGAGGTGTAGGGACTTAAAACATTCTTCAACTATTTAGGACTAAGGTCATTGAATGATAATGGTTCTTTTTTTTTTTTGGAAAGCAGGATTTACTGAGAGGACAGAAAAGCTCCTAGAGAGATAGAGAGAGAGGGGAACCAAGAGGGTTGTCCTATAATGGTGTTTTTTTTTTTTTAAGAAACATGTTTCTAAAAATACCCTTTGTCCCTCCTGTCCAGTACTTTTAACAATAATAACTGGGGGTGGGGTGAGGTGGAACAGTGGAAGTGGGTGTCCCCTGTTATTAAATACAAACTCTTTATGCTACTAACATTCATAGAGGTTTTAATGGCGAGTGTTTTATTTTCTTTCTTTTCCTAATTTGAACTTTAATGTTGATGGTATGAGTCTCAGCACACAAATTTAGATCGTAATTTTGTTGTGTTATAACTAAGCTTAGTTTCTTTTTTTTCTCTTTTTTCTTTCTTGAGTTGGAAAAAAACAAGTTTATTGCGTACGCTGCAAGGGACCAGTGGGCAGGACAGAGAAAAAAGAGCTGTCTGCCAACTAAGCTTAATTTCTTCATTGAACACTCAGCCTACCTAGGAGGGTAGGTAGATGTGGTCGGTTAGGGGATAATGACCCCTCAGAGATGTCCACATCTGAATCCCTGGAACCTGTGAACATGTTTCCAGATTTGGCAAAAGGGATTTAGCAGATGTGACAAAGTAAGGATCTTGAGATAGGGCCTGATGTAATCCCAAGTGTTCTTTTTTTTTTTTTTTTTTTTTGAGTTGGAGTCTCCCTCTGTCGCCCAGACTGGAGTGCAGTGGCCACTCCCGGCCACCGCAGCCTCGACCTACTGGGCTCCAGATCCTTCTGCCTCAGCCTTCCAAGTAGCCTGAATTACAGGCATGCGCTACCACGCCCGGCTGATTTCTTGATTTATTGTAGAGATGAGGTCTCGCTGCCCAGGCGGGTCTCGAACCCACAGGCTCAAGCAATCCACTCACCTCAGCCTCCCAAAGGCTCGGGATTATAGGCTGAGCCACCGAGCCCGGCCCAAGTGTTCTTATACAAGGGAAGAGCAAACGAGGATGGAAGTGGAAAGAGAAGATGCTGCATTTCTGGCTTTGATGATGGAAACAAGAACTTCCCCAAGCCATGTAGGTCTCCGGGAGCTAGAAAAAGCAAGGGAGGAAGCTACTTCTCTCTAGAACCTCCAAAGGAACACAGTTCTGCAGACCCATTTCAGATGCCTGACCGCCAGCCCTGGGAGATGATTCCTCTGCATTGTCAGAAGTTACGTTTGCAGTAGTTTGTTACAGCAAAAAGCAATAGAAAATGTGTAGACTCCCTTAGACTCAGTCTTACTGAGGACCCTCCCCTATTGTTGACATTTGTCAAGATCCAGTCTGGGGCGTCGGGGCGAAGGTATACTTACAGCCCAGACTTCTTCACCACTCTAGAAGACATCCATATAACCAAAAACTGACATAATATTAAGATGCTGGGATAAGGCCAGGCACAGGGGTGCTCACGCCTATAGTCCCAGCACTTTGGGAGCAGAGGTGAGAGGACTGCCTGAGCTCATGGATTTGAGACCACCCTGGGAAACTTGTCGAGACCTCATCTCTACAATAAACTAAAAAATTAGCCAGGCATGGTAGTACGCATCTGTAGTTCCAGCTACTTGGAAGGCTGAGGCGGAAGAATTGCCTGAGCCCAGCAGGTTGAGGCTGCGGTGGCCGTGAGCATGCCACTGCACTCCAGCCTGGGCGACAGTGAGACTCCAACTAAAAAAAAAGATGCTGGGAGAGAGGCCAACCTGGTTTTCAGTCATTTGTCCACATGGCAGCTGCTGAGAAGCTGCCATTCCTCTCTGTGTATCCCCTTCAGATAGAGGAATCCATCCGCCCTCTACCACCTCAAAGCACAGAATCTCAATCATTCTACAAAGAGAACTTTCCTGTTACTTCCAGAGGCAGCTGCATCATTTGCAGGGAAAAAAGTATCAGGAGATGTCCCAAATAGGAAACTTTTGTCCTTTATTTCTGCCATCTCTCTCTTCCAACTTGCCATGGTGTATTTTGCTATTTAATATTATACTGGATAAAGAAAAATTAACATTTTAAGTAATTAGCATACGTCTTGCTGATTTTTAAAAAATGCTATACAGTGTCTGTTTTTGTTGTTGTTGTTGTTGTTGGGTTTTTTTGTTTGTTTTTTTGTTTTTGAGTTGGAGTCTCACTCTGTCACCCAGACTGGAGTGCAGTGGCCGCTCCCGGCCACCGCAGCCTCGACCTGCTGGGCTCCAGCGATCCTTCTGCCTCAGCCTTCCGAGTAGCCGGAATTACAGGCGCGTGCTACCACGCCCGGCTGATTTTTGATTTATTGTAGAGATGAGGTCTCGCTGCCCAGGCGGGTCTCGAACCCGCAGGCTCAGGCAATCCACTCACCTCAGCCTCCCAAAGGCGCGGATTACAGGCTGAGCCACCGAGCCCGGCCCAGTGCCTGTTTTAAGTGCAAATATGGGGACAGTTTAATGCATAAACACAATCATCTAAGTTACAAAATGTGTCATTTGTAGGCAGTACATACATAAATACTTTATTTTTACCAGAATGATGGAAATGGTTTACAAAACTCACTCTGTTGTTTTTGTTTCCTTTCTTGATATGTGCACACTCTCACATCACACTCTACCTTGAGGTCTCTGATAAAGAAGGAAGGACTGAAAGAAAAAGGAACCATGAATTGCCTGATCTTTCCTTTTTCTTCTAAGTGAGTGGCTGAGTATAGGAAAGCAACATGAGCAAGAAAGGACATGTAAAGTTTCCTTGACTTGGGTCACTCGTGTTTCTTAGAGCACTGATGCCTTCTTTCTGCATGTGAAGGAAGCTGTGATTTCAGTGGGAAGCACGGGCTCGTAGGGTTGTCAGTGATCCCAGCTTCCTCACTCACTGCTGGAATTCTGAGCCCTTGGTGCCTTGCCAAACGGGTCCTCTGCTCATGCACCTGCTCCATTTTCCCATCAAACTTCACTTACAGCACACAAGTTCAAAGATAAACTCATTAAGGTTTTAAAAGGTAGCAGCAGAGCCCTGAACTAAGCTTGTGTTCCTTCTAAGAGGCTACTTCCTTCCTAAAGTTCCTGTCCAGGAAGTTGGGCTCAAGAACCCTCTGCTTTATTACTTCCCGTCTCCACTTTCCCAATTCCAAGGGAATCTTTACCTGTTTTAGGGGTAGAAGCAGATCTTTCCCCTTTATTTTTTCCTAAACCTTATGTCTATACCCAGAATCCTCTCCAATTCCCTACATGTTTAGACTATTTACACCGGTCTAGAAAACTCACAGACTTTTTGTGTCCTCGTTTCTGCCTCCACTTCTTACTCTTTTCCAGGTTGGCCAGTATGGAGGAGCTTCCTCGAATTTTTCCCTGGATCCTCATTTCTCCTGCTGGGCATGTCTGGTTTAACCTGCTTGATGGACAATTGATACAGAACACCTAGCCTAACCTGGCTTTTTTTCTGGAGTCTTTGGTCCTGACCATTTAGTTCCTAATTGCAAAATTAGTATCCAGGCCAGATTTCTTCAAGACCAGAAAGGTTATGTGAAGTCTTCCAGGAGTAGAGAGGTTCTAGAAATGTTGTTAGGCAACTTTGCTCTCCAGGGCTAATATATTATGGTTAAATACAACTTCGTAGGGCAAAAATAAGCTGGTCATATGGAAGAGTTAATGAGACACTGAAGACGATGTCATTTATTCCTAATTCTGTGATAAAATGTGACCGACACCAAATAAATTCCATTTCTCTTCCAACATACATTCTTATAAAAATGCAATAAAATCATTTTTATTGAGAACAGATTTTGATAGTCCTTTTAGCGCTCTCAATTAGTACCCAGATTTCTTTTAAACACAAATTCCATGGACATAGCTAACTATATGTAAATGCAAATACATTTAAAATATTTTGATATTGCTGTGTAAGTAATTAGTCAAAAGCAATATGAAAACCATATTGACTGAAGGTATTTTTAATTTAAAATTATCTGTCTTGCAGAAGAAACTGGCACAGACTACTGAAGAAATATTTCTCTCCTAAATACTTCATTGGAGTGCCTGTGTACATTAAAAAAACAATTCCCTTATGTGAACATATTTGTATTAAGGTAGAAGGTAGGACCTCTAGAATCACTTGCAGTCATTTGTTAACATAATCATGGTTCAAAGACAAAAGGGGAAAAACAAAAACCTGGCCAAGTAAAAACAAGTTCAATTGCCTTTCTCGCTTGTAACATCTCATCAAAGTCAAGTTCTCAAAGCTTGACTCTTCCAAGTAAGAGCACATTACTTTGTACTTATATCACTGCCTATTTCTTTATCAGACTTCAAATGGGAAACATATAACATCAAGAAGAAAAAGAACACCCAATTTTTAGGTCATAGGAGTAGGGACTACACACAGAGGATGTTGTGTTTATAGAGGTCGTTGAATTTTGCCACTCCAGGGGCACCATTTCCATTAGACTCCACATCCAGGCAACACAGTGATGGGGACATTTGTTTTCCCACTATGTCTTACTGTTTCTTTTTATGTCCAGACATGGAGCAGAGGTTAGGAACATGGGGACTGCTTCATTTTGAATCTTCCCACTTCTCCTGGAACCCAAATAGAGCAACCAGGAGAACAAAAATAAAACCATGAAATATATCTTTGGTGAAAGGAGGAGACAGAGAAAAATCCGCAAACTCCAAATTATGCACAAATGTGGCCAAAAGAAACTGAGACCAGCAGGTCCCGAGAAGAAAGCCACCACGGTGTAGTGGGGAAGGACGGGGAGAAGAGAGGAGGCCTTCTGGTATCCGATGTCAGAAGTCAACAAATCTTCCACTCTAAGGAAGACCTATTTTAACAGAATTTAAATATAACAGGGCATAATTGCTGGAGAAGGAAGAGACGGGCATGAACATTCTGAGTGGAATGCAGAGAAGTCTAAAGCCACCGTTCTTTTTTTAAGAGGAAAAAGAAAATGAAGAGGGAAGGAAAATCAGGAGGAGGAGGAAGAGAAAGATCTTGGAAAATAAGGGCTATGTCTCCTAGTAGTAGCAAGCAGTGAAGGATCCTAAGGTGCTCCGAGATGGAGATAAAAGCACCCCCAAATCCAGTAAGGTTCTTAGAGCCAGAGGAAGGTAGGTTACACAGCCCTATGATCAAGAAATAGTCCTTTGTGGTAGCAACCAAGGAGGAAGCTGAAAAACCCTGGAAATTCATCTGTCCCCAAGCTCATACATCACACATAGGGGAACTTCCTGCAAATAGCCCAGGACAATGCAAATCATTCAATTTTGGTTATAAGGATAAAAATAAACAGACTTTCAGTCTCAGCATTGACAGAGCTCAGAAATCATCACTCCACCCTTGTAACAAGAAAAAGGTGAACATAAAATCAAGGACTGATCTGGGATCTATCAGAGAACTGAGATTGCAAGGCAAGTCATCACCCTGAAATCTGGAGAGACAGGCCAATCTAGGTTGCTGGACACTGAGAATGGACTGTCTTGAGAACGTCTTGAGAACCCTGCCCTTTGGTAGGCTTTACTGCCTGGATCCCCGCCAGTTTCTCACAGTGAGGGTCCAAGAGGGAGTCTTTCATGACTCTAGGAAGAGAAAGCCAAAAAAGTCATCATTGTGAAACAGACCTGGAGCATTCTCCAGAAGAGAGGCCTGTTTTCTAGAGGAAAAGATATCACTAGTGCTTCATTCTACACAAAGGAAGGCTATTCTCTGACTCCACCTTCCTTTAGTCTGTCTCAACTAAAGCAGTGGTGGAACTAAAAACACTTGAGAAGGTCATGGTCCAGGCACAAAGGTTCACAAACAGAATGACATTTAATTCTAAGATTATAGAATGCTTCCTCTCCCCCATACCTTACCACCACACCACAGGACTCCGAATTACAACTAAAAGAGTTGCAGATGCATTCGGAGGAGGAGCTCTTGTGGAAGTCCAAAAACGATGGGAGACAAGGACACCAGAGGAATGTAAGCCTTTGGTAACTACAGCTGCAGAAAACATGAAGCATATAGTCCAGCTCCTTGCCAGATTAACTTAAAACCTCACGCTAAACATTGATTGACTGCAGTGCCTATTAACAGACACATTATGTCTGGCTTTCAAAAAAAGTATTGCAGAGCATGGTAAAAGACAAAGAAAAAAGGCAGTCTGAAGAGAGAAAGTAAGCATCTGAACCAGATCCAGTTATGATATAGGTTTTAGAATTATCAGATAGGGAATTTAAAATAAATATGGTTAATACACTAAGAGCGCTAATGGAAAAAGTAGACAGCACACAAAAACAGATGGATTATGTAAACAGATTGCTGGAAACTGTAAGAAGTAATTTAAAAATGCCAGAAGTCAAAAGTACTTAACAGAAATAAAGAATGCAGAATATTTTTGATGGGCTCATTGGTAGATTGGATATGGCAAAAGACAATTAGTGAGCTTGAAACTAGGATGATAGAAACTTCCCAAACTGAAATGCAGAGAGAAGAAGAAATTAAAATAAAATCCAAGAACTGTGGGACAATTTTAAAAGGTGTAACATTAATTGTAATTGAAATATAAGAAGGAGAAGAGAGAAATGAGCAAAAGAAATTTTGAAATGAATAATGAATGCAAAAAATTTTAAATTAATGACAGTCACCAAACCACCGACCCAGGAAACACAAAAAATGCCAAGCAAGATAAATAGTAAATTATCTACACCTGCAAATATCATATTCAAACCACACAAACCAAAGACAAAGAGAAAATCTTGAAAGAAGTCAATGCAAAACATCTTACCTACAGAGAAAAAAGGTAAGAATAATAGCAAACTTTTCATCAAAAACCAGTGACTCAAGAAGACAGAGAAGTGAAAATCTTAAAGTGCTGAAATAAAAAAAGAAGCACCAACATAAAAGTCTATATCCAGAAAATTATCTTTCAAAAGAGAGGAACTAAAGAATTTCTCAGACAAAAATTGAGGAAATTCATTGCCAGCATATCTGCTCTGAAAGGAATATTGAAAGAACTACTTCAGAGAAAAGAAAAATCACAAAGGTCTGATACTCAGCCATCCATAGAAAGAAGGAAATCATTGTCATAGCAGCAATATGCAAAGGCAAAATATAATCTACCATTTTCTTATTCTTAATTGATCTAGTAGATAAATGTTTGTTCAAAGTAGTAATAGTAATAATGTATTGAGTGTTTATAGCATATGGATAAGTGAAATGAATGACAATTTTATAAGAGAGAGGAGGAAGGCATTGGGTTGGTGTTTGAAGTAGGCTTACATTAGTTGTAAATATATATTGCAATATCTAGGGAAATCATTATAGACGTTTTTAAAAATGTATAATTAAGATGTCAAGAGAGAATATAACATTAAATCATATAAAATACTCTATTCAAATCAGAAAAGGAAGAAAAAGAGGAGGGGGAAGACACAAAGAACCAGTGCGATGAATAGTTACATAGTTTATATTAGTCCAACTATATCAATAATAACTTTATTTATTGTTATTATTTTTATTATTTGAGTCAGAGTCTCACTCTGTTGCCGAGGTTGAAGTGTGGTAGCACAATCTTGGTCACCACAGCCTCGACCTACTGGATTCAGGAGATGCTTCCATTCAGCCTTCCAAGTAGCAGACAGGTGCATGCCATCACACCCAGCTAATTTATTGATTTATTGTAAAGACAAGGTCTCAAACTTCTAGGCTCAGGCAATCCTCTCGCCTCAGCCTTCCAAAGTGCTGAGATTATAGGCATGAGCTACTGCACCTGGCCTCAATAATAACTTTAAATGTGAATGGCCTAAATATATATCAATTAAAAGGGTTGTGAGAGGGAATAAAGAAACAGGAGTCAATTATATATTGTCTACAAGAAACTCACTTTAAATATGGAGACTCAGATAGAAAAAGATACATCATGCTAACACTAATTGAAAGAAAGCTGGAATCATTAATTAATTTCAGACAAAGCAGCCTCCAGAACTAGAAAAATTATCAGTGATAAAGAAGCATTCGCCGGTGATAACAAGGTCAATTCTCCAAGAAGAAAGGTCTAATGAAGAAAATAATATGATTATGTTAACTGACAGAAAAAGTGTTAAGAAAATCCAATACACATTCATTATAAAAAATTCTCAGACCGGGCACAGTGGCTCACGCCTGTAATCCCAGCACTTTAGGAGGCTGAGATGAGAGAATTGCCTGAGTCCAGGAGTTCAAGACAAGCCTGGGCAACTTGGTGGCACCCCATCTCTACAATAAATCAAAAAATTAGCTGGCATGGTGGTGCATGCCTGCAGTTCCAGCTACTTGGAAGGCTGAGGTGGAAGGATCACCTGAGCCCAGCAGGTTGAGGCTGTGGTGGCTGTGAGTGTGCCACTGCACTCTAGCTGGTATGACAGAGTGAGACGCCGACTCAAAAATAATATATATATTATCAAACTAGAAATAGGGAAACATACTCAAATGGATAAGGAACGTCTAAAAAAAAAGTCTACAGCTAACATTATAATTAATGGTTTTCCTCTATAACTAGGGAAAAGGCAAGGATGCCTTTTCTCACAACTCCTATTCAACATTATACTGAGAGTTCTAGTTAATACAATTGGGGAAAAAGGGAAAGAAAGAAAATAGGTTGGGAAAGAAGAAGCAAATCTGTCTGTGTTTGCAGATGACATGATTGTGTATGTAGAAAATTCACCTCCCAAAAAAGTAAAAAACTCCTGTAACTAATAAATGAGTATAGCCAAGTCATAAGATATGGGTTAAAATCACTAATAATACACAAATGCATGTGCATCAATGTATCAGAAATGAATCAAAAAATCAGTTGCTTTCCTCTATACCAGCCTTGAACAACTGGAACTTGATATCTATTTTTTAAAATACTATTTAAAATAGTACCCCCAATTGAAATAATTAGGTAGAAATCTAATAAAATATGTATACAATCTGTATGCTGAAAACTATAAAACTGATAAAAATAAGTCAAAAAGGATGTAAGTAAATGGAGAAATCGTCCATGAACATGAATAGAAGACTCAATAATGTTAAAATATCAATTATTCTCAACTTGTTCTATAGATCAATGCAATCTCAATACAAATACCAGCAAGATATGTTGTAGGTATTGACAAACTGAATATAACATTTATATGAAAGATGCAAAAGACCTAGAGCAATCAAGACCATACTAAAGAAGAAGAAAATTTGAGAATCCCTACTACCCGATTTCGAGATTTACTGCAAAGCTGTAATTCTCAAACCAGTGATATGTCTGTAAAAGAGTAGACACATACATCTAAGGATCAGAATAGACATCCCAGAAACAGGCCTATACAAATATAATCAACTAATATTTGGCAAAGGAGCAAAAATAATTCAGTGGAGAAAGAATAGACTTTTCAACAAATGCTACTAAAACGACTAGAAGTCCATGTGAAAAACAATGAACTTAAACACAGATCTTAAACCTTTCACAAAAATCAACTCAAAATGAGTCATAGACCTAAACGTAAAATGAAATACTCTGAAACATCTAGAAGAAAACATAGAAGAAAATTCAGGTCCGTTTGGGCTTGCCAGTGAGGTTTTAAATAAACATCAATACATCATTTGGGGTGATGGTGGTGGATAATTTGGACTTTTTTTGCTCTGTGAAAGACACTGTTAAAAGAAAGTGAAAAGATAAGCCACATACTTGGAGAAAATATTTGCAAAACATATATCTCATTTTAAAAAAACCGTGTCCAAAATATACAAAGAATCTGAAAAACTAAAAAATAAGAAAATAACTAAATTTAAAAATGGACCAAAGATCTGAACAGACACCTCACCAAAAAAGATATACAGATGAAAAATAAGCATATGAAAAGATGTTTCATGTCATTTATCATCAAGGAATTGCAAATTAAACAATGAGATACCATTACATAACTATGAGAATAGCTACATTAAAAAAAAAAAACTGAAAATGCCAATTGGTGGTGAAAATATGGAACAATGGGAAGTCTCATTTTTTGCTGTTAGGAAAGTAAAATCATACAGCTACTTTGGAAAAAAGTTTGGCAGTTTCTTACAAGCTAAACATAGCTTTACCATATGATCTAGCAATCATGTTGACGCGAAAACATATGTCCACACAAAATCTGCACATGAATGTTTGCAGCAGCGTTATTCATAATCACCAAAAACTGGAAGCAACCATAACTATAATGGATTAAAAAAATAATGGCACATTCACCCAATGGAATATTATTCAACAACAACAAAAATCAGAAACCCGCAATCAAGATACAAGCATGGATAATCTTAAATGCATATTGTTAGGTGAAAGAAATCACTCTGAAAATGCTACATACTATATTCAGTCATATAACTTTTTGCAAAAGGCAAAACTCTAGCAACAGTAAAAAGATCAGTGGTTTTCGGGGATTCAGGAAGAAGGCAGGAGGGTAAAAAAAAATGAATATAGAGAATTTGTTTAAGGTTGGTAAAGCTATTCTGCATGATACTATAATGGTAGATACATGGCACTATGCATTTGTCAAAATGCAGAAAACTTTACATCAAGAGTAAAACTTCGTGTATGCAAATTTTGAAAAACCCATTTAGATGGAATGCAGAATGTGACAAATATCTAATTGTATTAAAAATGTACAAAACAATCTTACTTAAAGGGCTGGAGGAAAAGTTACTGATCAAAGAAACTTTGGAAATGAAGGGCATCTTATCAGACTAAAGACAAAACAAGTGTACATAACCACTGCACTCTAGTTGATAAAGTTGTTTATCAACAAAGGAGATGGTACTTGTTAACAATTCCAATACTAGTATACATGCATACTGGAATATAACAAATAAGTAAATAGATGGTGGATGGCTGGGCCCAGGCTACTCAGTATTGGAGTGAGAGGTTATACATAAGAAAGAAGAAGTTAGAATGAGCCATGTGGTAATGGTTAGAGTTGGAAACATTGATATGAAATCATGCTCAGTTGAATATAGAGGCAACGTTTATATATAGAAATATTTATAACTATGAATATCTATTCTGGATAGTATACACATATATATTTCTTTGTTCTGCTATCCAAGATGATAAAAAAGTAACAGCACTCTAGTGCTAATTTCTTATACCATTCTTCAATAAAAGGAACCAGGGCTCCTTGGAGAAATAGTAGATTCTAAGACTGAGGCAGAACATACACAAGATAAGCCTGGAACAACTTGTAATGGCAGAAAGTAAGAAAGTACAAATAAACTAATAACCCACAAAGAGAGGGATATGTCAAAGGGACACAAGAGCCAACTGGAAGAGCACCCAATTTCAGCAGCAAAGTAAATATAGTCCAGTAAGTCCCCCTACATATGAACTTTCAAGTTGCAAACTTTCAGAGATATGAGTTCACATGTCCAATCACATGATTTTTATTTTTGTCTTATTTTTGCCTTTTTCCACTTTATATTTGACTTTATTTTTGTGCTTGTTTTTTATTTATTATTTGTGTGAAAAGTATTATAAACCTATTACAGTCCAGTACTATACAGCCGATTGTGTTAGTTGAGGACACAGGCTAACATTGTTGGACTTATGGACAAATTGGACTTATGAACATGCTCCCAGAACGGAACTCATTTATATAGAGGGGACTTACTGTATTAGATTATAACACAAAATATATAATATATAACCATGAGTTTATGATTATCTAAGTGCCTGAATGGATGAATGAATGAATGAATAAATAAATAAATAGGATAGCCTTTTAAGGATGGCCTGGACATAGTGACTTACTTCCAAAAAATGCAGTAAGGAGAAGGAGGAAAAAGTATAACCTTGTAGTAGAGAAACCTGCCAAATGTGACCTCAATCCAGTTGTCATGGTCAGTATCAGCAATGTTGAGTCATGTTGACAGCATGTACTCTTGATGTGATATAATAAAAATGGAACTTTACTTCTTTGATTTTCTTCCCCAAAACATGTCATTCTAGTCTTATCAAAAGAAAAACATCAAACAAAGTTCAATTGTTATTCTACAAAATATCTGATATAAGTACTCCTCCACATTGTCAAGGTCAACAAAAACAAGAAATGCTAAGATATACACTACCAGAATTAGTAAACGTAAAAGCTGGGCCAGGCATGGTGACTCAAGTCTGTAATCCCAGCACTTTGGGAAGCCGAGGAGAGAGGATTGCCTGAGCTAAGGTTTTCCAGATCAGCTTGGGCAACTTGGTGAGACCTCATCTCTACAATAAATCAAAAAAATAAACCGGGAGTAGTAGCGCGTGCCTATAGTTCTAGCTACTTGGAAGCCTGAGTCGGAAGGATCACCTGAGCTCAGCAGGTTGAGGCTGTGGCGGCCGTGAGTGTGCCACAGCACTCCAGCCTGGGAGATAGCTCAACTCAAAAATAAGTAAGTAGATAAATAAACAAATAAAGTAAAATGATGTAAAACCAAAGAAAAAATTCTTTGGACAGCAAGATTGGATCTACTCATTAATAAAGGCAAGAGAACTAAGCTGGCATCAGACCTTTCCATGACAACATTTAATATCAGAGCATGTGGGCCAGCTACAGAAGACTTGTGAAAAGACCAGGCAAGTCAAGCACCTTACAGCCAGCCAGATTCCTCCAAGAGTAAAGGCTAGATGCAGAGCGTTCTGGATTTGAAAATTATAGTGAAAGAGGGAGGAAGGGTGTGGAGAATTGAGGATAGTGGGTAGAGGGTTGATCCAGCTATCTTTTAAATTGATTATTATCCACAAAGGTCTAACTCTAAAATTTCATCAGAATCTCTAGATTGTAGATTTGCAAAGGAGACCTTACTGGGAGACGTGATTAAATGTTTCGGATAGCTCCGTAGTTTCTACCACTCTGCAGTAATAAAATATGATTTACTGCTCTTCACCCTGCCAAGGATTACTCAGGAGGCATATAAAGATATGTTGACTTAGGATTCCTGCAAAAAATGAATTGATAGCAGCATGTTTTCTGAATTTAGAAGAGGTCATAGACAAGCTTTGATAAGTGACTTGTTTATTTAGTTCACGACCTACTTATCTGTAAGCAAAATACATAACAGAAAGAGTATGTCATAATAACAATAGTTTTAGCTTTTCTAATAATGAAATCCCACTGTGTATCTTAATCTTTCAATAACCTTACTGAAATGCAATGATATTAGAAGTGCTCATGACACTGTTTTTGTAAGATAAAGAAAATTTAGTTTTAAATGTCACTGATAGTTAACTTCACCTGCAGGTCCAAATCTCCTGATTCATATGGTCGAAAATGGGATTTTCACTTGCTTTAGTGCTTTAGAATGGAAATAATCCTTAAGAAGATGAGAGTGCATCACCTCTGTATAGGTTAAAAGTCAGTTATTTTCATGGCTGTGTACCCAAATCTTATCTGGGAAATTGTCAGGTAAGAATTATCTAAAAGTGGCAATTTATTTAGGTATTAATGTTTAAAAACATTTAAAAGGGGGGGTGGGACTTTGTTTGCAATTTATTCCTTTTGCCTTTCCTATCAATTTATATGGATTATTTTTACACACTGTACCTGGCATTAAAGGATGAAATATATGCACATCTTTAACTCTTAGTCCTGTTAACAGAAAACACCTAGAGAATCATGTTCTCCACGGGTTTATAACTTTTGGGCAAAAGAAGGGGTCATGATGAACCCTTTTGTGAATCTGATACAAACTACAGGCTGTCTTCCCAGAACCTTTTGCTTTTTCTGTGTACTTTGCATAATTTCAGAAGGGTCGAGGAACCTGAAGCCCTATGTAAAGCCGCTCAGAACATTCTTGATCTAATCCTTCATTACAGCAGACACTGAGAAATGACTTTTTAAATAATAGATTTGTAGTTCATCTTAGTCGTACATTCAAATAAACCATATTCTTGAAAAACAATTCCTTAAAGTAAAGCCAAGTTACATGAAGTTTCACATCTGTTTTTCTCTTGTCATTTTATGGTAAATATCTTCTTTGAAAATTTCCTTCTTACTTTGAAAATTTATGTGGGGCTGCAACTTCCCTTCCGCTTTCAGAGACCTAATCTCCTATAAGCTTTCTTTTGATCTTTGTTTTTCTAAATGGTATAGGTAAATTAGTAAATTACAATTATAATTCTTTGTAGGCATTAATAATTTCAATAATGCATATATTCTAAATGTGAGGAATAAAACATTCTGCCTTGTCTTTAGCTTTGGACATGATAATCTCACAGTGGCTATTCCTTTCTGCTTAAACAGTATCTGCAACTTGGTCAAATTCACATTATACTAAATGAGGATGGAACAGTTCATTGTTTTATAAAAAGTATTCAAGACCAGAGTTGATTTCTACCTGAGATATAAAAACAAAAACATTTCTTTCGGACCTTATCCATTTTCACCAAAAAGAGCAAAGAAATTATGACAGAAGATAGTCTAAAAAGAAGGGAATGTTAATATGTTAGATTTTTTTATTCTAGGAAAGGAAGAATATCATTATGGGAAATATATTAAAAATTATACAGCATTGGGTATTACAGTTTTTGTGTTTGTGTGTATATATATATGTGTGTATATATATATACACACATATACATATATACATATATACGGCTTAATATTACTTGTGATAAAAGGTCACAATTGATCTATTTTAATAAATGAAAAATAGACTACCCAGTCAGTGTGTTATGTAGGAAAGAGAAGAATTCTGTATTTTTCAATGCTTGTGACTTGAAGTGTGAGACAAGTCAATATCACAGGTGAAATTCAACCAAACAGAGCAGAGGTCCCAGCAAAGACTGAACTGCATGCACCAGTCACCTCAATCTCAATTACTTCAGCACAAGAGTACTCTCTACAGTAGTTATTAAAATAAAAAAAACTATATATAAATAATGTGAAGAGTTAACCAAAAACAGACAGATAGTACTGTCAGCGCTCTCTTGGGGCCAACACTGGACAAAGATTGGAAGAGGTGTTTGCAGGGGACAAAGGACGTGCTTATAAAGGGGTAGGGTTCGGGTTTTGCATACAAGTGGTTAAACTGGACCTGTGTGCAGAAAAGTTCTGGATACCAGGCATACTTTTTGTTTCTCTCACATCTTTTGTTTCAGCCAGTATAAATAAGTCATACAGTCTCAAATATGTGTTTGTCTCACCTATTCGGTCTCATATTCCCACTGCAAGGAAGGGATGTTAGACTGAGAACCTCAAGACCTTATTCATGGCTAATTTTTTCTTTTTTGCCAAAACTGGCAGGGGATTATATTAGCCTGTGTCTTTTACTTGTCTCTCCCTGCCCCCTTTCTGTCTTCTCAGGGAGTTAAGCCCAAGAGAGTGTGGGCGTAGGCCAGAGGATGAACTGTCTATATTTACCTAGCTTTCTCAGTAGGCATTTTTAGAAATTCTGTGTATTCAAAAAAGGTATTTTTAAATGAATTAAGTGGGTTTTTAAGGCCCAAAAATCTTTTATGAGAAGACATTTTAAAATCACATGTAATACACACTGACTTCTCTAAGCCAATCAACATTCATTTGCAGGAGAAAAAATGTACAAAGTCGTTGTTAGCAGAGTTCTGCCCAAACATTTTTTATAGGAATTGATCAGTCTTGATCCTAATGGTAAAGATATGGTAGATTTGTTCAAATAAGTCTTGAAATTCTTGGACTTGCTCTTGAATTATGGGTAAGATGATTGATAGAGAGAATGAGCTGTACAGCCCTCCATTGGTAAACCTACTGCCAGAGACTACCTGAGATGCTGAGGTTACAGTAGTGTTCAACGCAGATACGGCCCCTTCCTCTACCAAGATCATCACAAATTTATTTCTAAATAGGCAAAAAAAGAAAAAAAGAATAGACCAGCAGAATGGCTTTTGTCACACTCACAATCAGTACTAGTCAATGTAGCCAAATAAAATGTGGTACTTGATTTTTATAATAATTTCATCACAGAATGCAAACTTTACCCATTAAAGGTATGATTTAGTAGATTTATAAATTGAGTAACTATCAAAGGGCACTGCTTTTTTATCTCAATGTGTTTAAAAGCCTCTAGCTCAGAGGTTTTGTTTTTCTACAAAATGCCATGTGACTAATGTTTCTACACAGTGAGTCAGTCAGAGAATTTGATCGATTTTCATGTTAACCTCAAAATATAAATTCTTAGAAACACTACTTGCTATTTGTACTAAGTGATGAAAATGCTTATATTAAAAACCACACGCAAGATAAGAATGATAAGAATGATAGAATGATAGGTGACCACCTGTACATTTAATCCTGATCTGTACCCCACATCTTTAAGATAAAGATAAAAGATATATTAAAAAGATAGGTGAATCATATTCACTTATATTTAATTCATTCTGGATTAACTAATGTGTTATTTGCCTTGTGTCTAACTGCTAGCAAGACCTTTATTTGAAAAGTATCTTGCTTCCTTCAAAAATAGCTTTAATCTTATTTACTTGAAACAAATGAGGTTTATTTAAATTTTAAAATGCATTTCTCTTGTTTCCAGATATGATAAAATAGCTAGTATCAGACCAACCCTCCTGCTGAGAACATCTGTAAAATAAAAAATAAAATAAACCCAAAAAACAAACAAAGAAAAACAATGCAGTTATTTGAAGGAACTAAAGGCAAGTCAGCCAGGGAATTTTTAGAAACAAGATCTAACAACGTGTTGTTTACAAAAGACACATTAAAAGATCAGAAAAACTAAAAATAAAAGGATAAAAGAGACAAAAAATACTAACCAAGAGAAAGTTTGAATGGAAATCTTAATACCTGGCAACTTTTAATTCAAGACAAAAAATAACATAAAGGACAAAGAAAAGCATTATGTTCTGGTAAAAGACATAATAGAACAAAAACCAAAAACTTATACTCTCCTAATAATATAGCTTTACAATATTTACAGAACTTTAGTGAGAAATATGTTTGCCAGTAATTATAATTGAGGATTTTACACACCCAGACTCAGGAATTTGGAGCTCAAACAGATAAAAAGTCAACAGATATATATTTAAAAATCTGAGCATTTAATAGGCCCAAGGTCCTATAAATATATAATGAAAAAAGACAAACACATTCTTTTTGAGTACACAAGAGATACAAAAAGTGAATGTAGATTGGACCACAAGGCTAGCTTCAATAAATTCCACAGGTTCACTGTAATATTGATTATACCATCTTGTTATAATGCAATATAATTAGAAATTAATAACAAAAGTCATATTTTAAATTTCCTGTATATGTAGAAACGAAACAATGTATTACTAAAAATCTCTTGGACTAAAAAAGGATAGTAAAATACTTAAAACTAAATGGCAATAAAATATTCTATATCCAAATGTATTTGACACAGCTAAAGCAACATATAGAGATTTATAGCTTTAAACACATTGTCTAGGAAACAAGAGAGGTTAAAAACCACAAACTAAAAATTCAATTCAAGAAGTTAAAAAAAATAGCACCAAAGAAATATGATACAAAATAAAGACAAAACAATGGATCACTCCTACTCAACATAGTACTGGAAGTCCTAGCCAAAGCAATCAGGAAATAAAAGCCATCCAAATTGGCAAGGAGGAAGTCAAACTATCTCTGCTCCCTGATGACTTGATTGTATACCTAGAAAACCCTAAAGACTCCAAGATATTCCTAGACCTGATAAACAACTTCAGTAAAGTTTCAGGATACAAAATCAACATACAAAAATCAGTAGCATTTCCAAAGGCCAGTTACGCTCAAGCCAAGAACCAAATCAAGAGGTCAATTCCATTTACAATAGTCATACACACACACAAAAGAAAATTCCTTGGAATACGTTTAACAGAAGAGATGAAAGATCTCTACAAGGAAAACAACAAAACACTGATGAAAGAAACTGTAGATAACACAAATTCAAGAATATCCCATACTCTTGAACTCAAAGAATATCAATAAAATGACCGTATGGTCAAAGCAATCTATAGAGCCAACACAATCCCCTCAAATTACTAATATCATTTTTCACATCTAGAAAAAATAATTCTAAAGTTCCTATGGAACCAAAAGGAGCCCAAATAGCCAAAGCAGTTCTTAGTAAAAAAAACAATGAACATGGAGGCATCACATTGCCTGACTTCAAATTATACTACATGGCAATAGTAACTAAAACAGCATGGTGCCAGCACAAAAATAAACAGATAGAACAATGGAACAGAATAGAGAACGCAGAAATAAAGCCATATATGTACAACCAACTGATTTTTGCAAAATTATCAAAAATAAACAGTGTCAAGAAGATACCCTATTCAATAAATGGTGCTGGGAAGAATTCCTTCTACTCATGGTGTCAGTCATATGCAAAAGAATGAAACTGGACCCTTTCCTCTTGCCTTTTACACAATTTAACTCAAGATGAATCAAATACTTTAAATGTAAGACCTGAAACTATAAAAATCCTAGAAGAAAACCCAGGAAATTTCTTCTGGACATTGACCCAGGCAAAGAATTTATAGTGAAGATTTCAAAAGCAAATGCAACAAAAACAGATAAATGGGACTTAATTAAACTAAAGTTCTTCTGCACAGTAAAATATCCACAGAGTGAACAGAAAACCTGCAAAATGGGAGAAAATATTTGCAAATTATGCCTCAGACAAGTACTAATATTCAGAATCTACAAGAAACACAAACACCTCAATAAGAAAACAAATAACTCTATTAAAAAGCAAAGGACATGAACAGACACGTCTCAAAACAAGTTATAGAAGCAACCAACATATGAAAAAGTGCTTAAAATCACTAATCATCAGAGAAATGCAAAGTAAAATCACAGTGAGAGATTATCGTACACCAATCAGAACCGCGATCAATAAAATGTCAAAAGAACAACAGATGTTGGTGTGGATGCAGAGAAGAGAAACCACCCTTACACTTTTGCAGGAAATGCAAACTAGTTCAACCTCTATCAAAAGCAGTATGGAGATTTTGCAAAGAGCAAAAAACAGACCTACCATTTGAACTGACAATTCTACTACTGGATATCTACCCCAAAGGAAAAAAAAATTGACAGGCATGGGAGGCCGAGGCTAGAGGATTGCCTGAGCTCGGGGGTTCAAGACCAGCCTGAGCAACTTGGCAAAACCTCATCTCTACAATAAATAAATAAATAAATAAATAAATAAATAAATAAATAAATAAATAACTGGGCGTGGTACCGCGTGCCTGTGGTTCCAGCTACTTGGAAGACTGAGACGGAAGAATCGCCTGAGCCCAGTAGGTAGAGCCTGCGGTGGCTGTGAGTATGCCACTGCACCTCAGCCTGGGCAACAAAGTAAAACTTTGACAGGGAAGGAAGGGGAGGGGAGGGGAGAGAAGGGGAGGGGAGGGGAGGGAAGGGAAAGAATCAGCCTATAAAAAAGACATCTACATTCATATATTCATCACAGCAGCAAAGTCACGGAACCAACCTAAGTGCTGATCAAAAGTTGACTGAATAAAGAAAATGTGGTATATATATACACCATGGAATACTACACAACTATTAGAAAAACAAAATGATGTCCTTTACAGCAACATGAATGAAGCTAGAGACCATGATCCTAAGTGAACTAACTCAGAAACAAAAAATCAAACACCACATGTTCTCACTTATGTGCGAGAACTAAACAATGGGTTCTCATGGTATAAAGATGAAAACAATACAAACTGGGGACTCCAAAAGGGGGAGGTGGGGAGGGGGTCGAAGGTTCAAAAACTACCTCTTGGGTTCACTATTTGAGGAATTGGGACTGGAAATCCAATGCCCAGCACTATGAAATACGCCTACGTAGCAAACATGCACTTGTACCTCCTGATTCTAAAATAAAAAATGTAAATACAAAAGAAAACAATGGAATAGGAATAAATTTTAAGAATCAATGGAAAGTATTAACAAAATTAAAGGATGTTTCCTTTAAAAGATTGATAAGACAAGGGAAAACTGATCAGCAATATGGGAGCATATGAAAATATAAGAGATATGTTATATTTTTAATTATTTTAATAATATACAATAATCACAGATATAATAGAAAGACTTTAAATGGTATAAGGGAACTTGTGAAAAATTACAGGTTAATAAATATGAAAACCTAGCCGGGCTCAGTGGCTCAGCCTGGAATCCTGCGCTTTGGGAGGCTTAGGTGAGTGGTTTGCCTGAGCCCGCGGGTTCGAGACCCGACTGGGCAACTTGGCAAGACTCATCTCCACAATAAGTCAAAAAATTAGCCGGGCGTGGTAGCGAGCACCAGTATTGCCAGCTACTTGGAAGCCTGAGGCGGAAGGATCGCCTGAGCCCAGCAGGTCGAGGCTGCAGTGGCCGGGAGCTGCCACTGCACTCCAGTCTGGGCACAGAGTGAGACTCCAACTCAAAATAAATAAATAAATAAATAAGAAAACCTAGATAGACTAAAATCAATCATTTAAAAAGTACCCAAAGTCAAAATTGGACCAAGAAAAGCATAAGCCATTTTATTCATGCAATAAATGTAGGAATAAAAAGTTATAGATAAAATATAACCTAAATAACAAATAATACACAAGTACTCTATGGAGAAAAATTTAAAGACTGGAGAAAAATTTAAAGACTGGTAAAAGACATAGAAGATGGTCTGAATAAGTGGGAACTTAGTCCATGTTATCAGATTGAATGACTTCAAAATATAATAATGTCAATTTAAAGTGGCAGGAATTCATTGTAATCTCCCCTCAAAATTCTTGATTTTTAAAAGATATTCAGTAAACTAAAATGTAAATGAAAGAATAAAGATACACAAACAGCTAAGTTAACTTTGAAATAGAAAGTAAGTTTGTCCTATATTAAAAGGCCACAATCATGAGTCATTTAATGATGGAAACGCATTCTGAAAAGTTCATCAGTAGGTGATTTCCTCATTGCGCGGGCATCATAGTGTACTTACACAAACCTAGATGGTATAGCTTACTGCTAGACTACAAATCTGCACAGCACGATACTCCACCAAATACTGTAGGCAATTTTAACACAATGTAAGTATTTGTATATCTAAATATATATAAACAAAGAAAAGATACAGCAAAAATATGGTATTATAATCTTATGTATGGATCTACCATTGTATGTGTGGTCTGCCATTGGCCAAAATGTCATCATGGAGTCCATGACTGTATTGATTCAAGAAGAGAGAAATTGAGCAATAGAATAACAGAGTCTTCAGAGGAAAAAGCTTACATGTATAAGAGAACTTTATTATTAAAGTGAAAGCACAAGCCATTGTGGCAAAACAAAAACAAAAATCCCGTTATCAGTATAGAAAAAACAGACTCATCTATGGAGAAAAATAAAACTCGGTAGCTGGCTAACATCTCAAGCTGAATTAAAAACCTAAGTGTAAGAGTTAAAACTACAGAGTTCATAGAAGATAATGCAGAGGAATGGTTTTGTGACCTGAAGGAGAATTAAGGGAAAGAACTTCATAATTAAAACCCTAAAAAGATGAATCAAGGTGGCGAAAAGATGAATTGGTCATATAGTTTGCAACTTCTGTCCAGTTAACCACATTATGAACAAAGGTAACAACCAGTTGACAGATTGAAAAACAATCAAGGAAGCAATATCTGGTATGTACAAAGAGCTCCTGTAAATCAACAAAAGACAGGGATGCCCCTCTCCCTGCCCTGACTACAAGATGGGCAAGAGATAGCACATTTATAATCAAGGAAACATAAAAGGATGGATATCTCACTGTTGTTTTTAGTGGTGAAAAGTTAAAGACAATCATCAGGGAGTGGGGCAAAAAAATGGGGTGGGTGTATTGCACGGAATTTTAAAATTCCAAAATCGTTCAGAAGTTCCAGGGGCAGCAATGGCCAAAAAAGCTACAGGGTGTGGAGAGGAGTCAATTACAGCTTTCACTCAAAAATTACAAATTGTAAGGAGAAGAAATACAAGATGTACTATGGTATTTAGAATACATGAATAAATATTTAATGCATATTTGTGGATCATCTCCTGTGTGTCTAGCGCTTGTTTTGTTTTTGGTTTTGGTTTTTTTTGGAGTTGGAGTCTCATTCTGTCGCCCAGACTGTAGTGCGATGGCCGCTCCTGGCCACCGCAACCTCTACCTGCTGGGCTCTAGTGATCCTTCCGCCTCAGCCTTCCAAGTAGCTGGAACTACAGGCGTGCACTATCACGCCCGGCTAATTTTTTGATTTACTGTAGAGATGAGGTCTCGCCTGCTCAGGCAATCCACTCACCTCAGCCAACCAAAGGCACGGGATTACAGGCTGAGCCACCGAGCCTGGCTCAGCACTTGTGATATAATTATCTGTTGACCTTCAGATAGTTGTTTGTGTAAGTTTTATGATACAAGAAAAAATAAAGGAATTCATAGAATTATCTGCTATTAAACTGATCGTTTTAACTTAAAAAATTAAAAATAATTTTTTTTGGAAAATCTAGTTTATTTAGAAAGTAAATTAGAGAGAGAGAAAATATGTTTAAATTATTGTTTCACTATTTTCTTTCACATATCTTTCTCTTTAGGGTGACCACACTGATCTCTCTGTATGTGCTCTGTATAGTAAATCAAAGTTTTTAAAGAATCTTATTTCTTAAGCTGGATTTTTTTTTATTTTCAACGTTAATATCAATTTAACATTAGTATTTAAACCATATATACAAATATATGCATATATACACACTTTATATGTAGAGTATTTTATACTTTTTGAAGATAATAAAATGTGTAAACTATAAAAATCTTAAAAGCATAATTGTGAAACTTATCTAGAAAGACATAAATACTCGCTGAGTGTCAGTCATATTCAGAGCAGTATCTTAAAATTTTACTATTTTTTTCTTATAAAAGTTACACATTGCTTGAAGGAAAAAGACAATTTTAAGATATATATATGAATCGTTTCTTACTTTCCTTAGTATATCAAACTACTTAATCATATGACATATATCTCCCTATATAAAATTCTGTAGGGTGATTTGTGGAGCAATTTCAAATGAAGACAAACTTTCTGTCTACTTGAAACTACATTCTTGAACATTTAAAATATCACTGATCGATACATTGATTCAATAAATATTTTATTCAACATCTACTATATGTCTGACTGCTTTTGAAAAGTCTTTAAAGATAAATTATTCAGAGATTTTAGAAATCCCCACGCTGCACCTATTGGGAATATACCCTGAAGAACTCAAATCACTCTGTCAAAAAGATACCTGCACACGTATGTTTATTGCAGCATTGTTCACAATAACAAGGACCTGGAACCAACCATGCTGTCCATCAAAAGTGGACTGGATTTAAAAAATGTGGTACATATACATGATGGAATA